>NC_090336.1:36397897-36698990 GCF_035084215.1 Heptranchias perlo
GTCTGTGTCCTGAGTAAACTAAATTAATGCAATAATTTAGAAATATAAACACGAGAACATTTACTTCACCTTATTTATAGTTTAGTTATTTTTTTTGACTCTCACCCCTTATATATAGACTTTTGAAGTTGCTCTACTTTTCTTTTGTCTTCTGTATAGCTCTCTTTAGTTCCCTATTTATTTTGTTTAACTATTATTGATTTTCTCACCTTTTGTCTTCTGTTTCATACTTACATGGAAATTTCCATGTATGCTAGTGGGAGACCCTTTTTAAAAGAGTTACGAAGTACAGTCCCTAGTATTGGATAATATGACTGTCCTTGAAATTTTGGTGATTAATCTTGTTCCAGAATAATAAAGACACCATGAGGAAAAAAATGCATCAATAAAGTCGATGTCAACAGTTTCATATCAGATGCCCTCATAGACAAGATAGGGGAATAATTTAGCCATGGTTTGTGGAAGCTGGAAATGTCAATGTGGAAACAATGATGTAGATGAGTGTGAGAGTTTACTTGGGTACAAAAGAATGTGCTCGATGCCCCTAGTCAATTTTTTGACAACAACCACAATGTGCCTGATTTGAATGCTTTGCTGGCAGTCTGTGCAATTGCATGGGGTTTCTACCTCATTTAGACTCTTATTTTCCAAGGAGTGTGTGGGCACCTTATTCTCCCTGCCAAAATACACCACCTCACACTTATCTATATTGAAATTAATTTTCCATTTAGAAGCCCCGAGTAGAATTCACGACTGCAGGTTCAAGTGCCCTCTCACTGACTTGGACACAGTTGTATGATATTATCAGTATCTAATTATTCAGAAGGTGTAATAATGCCTGAATTTCTTTTGTCTCTGAATCATGTCAATCCATTCCAATGGGAATACTTCCAAAGAGGTAAAGGCAGTGCTAGGTCAGACCAAGATAATTATAAGACAGAATTCCTACTGCCCTAGGTCCATGCAGCATAGTGTCTAATTTAGTTGTGGATATTCACTTGTCCATAAATTCTTCTGGCTATGTTACTCATGTGGATTAAAGCCTTCAGCCACATGGCCCAGTATTGTATACCACGAACATGCCACTGTAACTAAATTGTCACTGTGGCAGAAGAAATTACCAAAGCCATTTGAGTTAACAATTGGGTCAGTGAGTAGTTCTATATCCTAGCAACTAGAAATGTTCCAAAGGTGACCTCATTGGTGTTTCAGGACGATGAAGGGAATTAACAAATTTGATTAAGGCACTCAGCACCTGCATAGCTATAGCTTTGCCCATGTTGGCAACAGAGGGAATGCTGCATTTTTTTTGTTGCGTTTGTGACAAGCTCGTAGAAACCAACTTTTGTTAATGAAAATAATCAGCAGCTGATTCTACAGTGCTTTAAACACACAGTAAGTGAATTTCTCCCACACAGCTCAATTACAGAGATATTCATCAAGGTGAATCTCTCTTGGTTAACTCGTTGGTCTTAAATAAACTTCCCATTAAAATTCGAGAGGGGCTATGAATTTGAAAGATGGCCTTCATTTTGAGGGGTTCGTATAAAATGAGCTCAATTCATTACTTTCCTAAATGTTATTACAGGCAAGTGCGTTGTAAAAGGTAAGTAAAGCGATATACGTTGGTGTAAGTAAAAGTCAATATCCAAGTAATAATCCCAATTAAGGCGCAAAGTGGTTTTGTTCCAAAGTATTATGGCTTTATTAAGAAGTAACAACAAGTTATTAAGAGGTTAACATGCAAGAATATAACACCAGATAGACCAATACAGCCTGATACAATTCAGTCACTTGCCAAAGCCCAATGACCTTGATAGTTAGACAGCCAGTCCTGCCTCGAGAATTCTAACCAGTTATCGGAAAGCACCTTTCTTATATATGTTTTAAACACAAAGAGCTCTGAGTTTCCCATCAATCATCCTCCCTGTGGTGTGGGGCTGCCACCTCCTTACCCTCCCTTCGCATCTCACGATGATATGCACATGCCTTGGGACGGTGCAAGACTCCCCATCCGGGAAGGATGTCTCCCTTTCACGCTGATAACCAAAGAAGGCACCAGTGTGATTGCTTTGAGAAGGGTCTAGCACAACCCTTATCTCCACACCAAGGCGATAATGTCCTGTTTGACTTGTTTTACTGCTGAGTAAAACAAGTCTTGAGGACATTGCCAGGTGCCATTATGTAAAGGGCCTTCCTTTTGATCAAGGCTACAGAAAGCCTGTCGCGATCGAAAGCAGACCAATCCTTTGTTCACAGCAAAGCACTAGACTACATACATTTGACTTAGAACCAAGTTTATAATAAAGGACGCTGGATTAAAGCTTTTCTTACAGTTGGAGTTGTTGAGTTTATGAGGCGATAAACGATAAATAATGAAGCTTCAGGCCAAGTTGTTTATGAGCGTTCTGGAGCGGCTTTTGCTGAGTGAACTGGATGGCTTAGATATGTATATCTATTGCATTGCAGGATTTATTGTGCAGTTTTCAAGCTGTTTCAGTATAGTTTGGAAGGCAGTAATAAGGCAATATTTGCCTTCCTGGTTTGATTCTAGTCTTGAGTCATTTGTGACCTTTACAACAGTTTGAAAATCAGATTGGCCACCTAATAGGTATGGTAGATTTCATGGCAAGTAAAATGCACTTTAATATATCGTTTGTAAAAGGTGCAAACATTATTTATCACATTTTAATTGGACATTCCATCTACAAAGTAAACAGATATACAATTAAACTATTACGATCGGAAAATCAAAACGTTTGTTGGTGTTGCCTATTGCCTATTCTAAATGCAAATATTCCAAGTGAAAGGACCAATTTTATCACATTTACTGCAGGTGGTGATGTCATTTATCCTGAGTGCCCTCTTCTAGTGTTTTCCCAAAAAATGTGTTCTTTCAACATAAATTATGGTTGACCATATAAAATTCCAAAATAAAATCTGAAAAATTAATTTTCTTCAATTTTATGGCAAATATTTGTCAAATATTTACACCTATGCTGCTTGTACATCCTTAGTAGGTTGGGTTGGTGCTACTTGTGTAAGGTAGAATAGACTCACACAGTAACAGATCAGCTGTCAGTGAAAACTCACGGGACATGTACCAAGGATTTAGGCCACTTGGGTAACTCAGTCATTTTATTTAAACAACAATGTAGCTGATGGAAGCCATGGTGAACCTTACCTGCTTTACGTTTGAATAATTTTCGAATACTTTAAACGCATGGACAGGGTTTCTGCTTTGGATGCAATCGGCAAATTGCACTTGAAATTGCACTGATTAGGTTATAGTTCAAGTTTCCACTCAAAATGTATTTGCATAATCACAAACATAAAATTTTCCATGAACCAGCGTAATGGAATGTAATCATTTATTTTTTTCTTTCCATTAAAAAATATTAATTGATGTATTTGAGTGGTAACACGGTGCAGTTTCATTAGTACAAATGAAAATGGGTTTATCACAAAAAATAAGCATTTTTTGTAAGAGTTTCCAGTCCTCCACCTGTGAGTAACCTGATTTAAAATCACTGAAATTAACTTTAAAAAGCTATACTGAACCATTTACTAGTTTCATAGATGTACACTAGTCAGTTTCTTAGTAAATTGAGTATTTTTTAATATGCAAAAATGTTTAAAACGTGCCCACTGGTGCCAGTGCGCCTAAACAAACTAGTTTAATTTAAAGACGCATGGGAGACTCCGTTGCACGGGAGCACAAGAAAGAGTAGAAATGCAGTTGTTATAGGGGATTCGATAGTCCGGGGATAGACAGGCATTTCTGAAACCGCAGATGTGAGTCCCGAATGGTGCCAAGGTTAAGGATATCACTGGACAGGTCCAGGACATTCTGCGAGGGGAAGGGAAACAGCCGGAAGACAAGGTCCATGTTGGAACCATTGACATAGGTAGGAAAAGGGTTGAGGTCTGACAAACAGAGTTTCAGGAGCTAGGAAGAAGATTAAAGAACAGGACCTCAAAGGTGGTAATCTCTGGATCACTCCCAGTGCCACGTGCTAGTGAGTGCAGAAACGGGAAGATAGTGCAGGTGAATGTGTGGTTGGAGAAGTGTTGCAGGAGGTAGGGCTTCAGATTCCTGGAGCATTGGGACCAGTTCTGGGGCAGGAGGGGCCTGTACAAGTCAGAGAGTTTGCACCTGAACAGGGCTGGGACCAATGTCCTCACGCGGAGGTTAACTAGTGCTGTGGGGGAGGGTTCAAATTAATTTGGCAGGGGGAGGGGAACCAAGACGTAGCAGCAGAGAGGAGAGACAAGGTGCATATAAAACTAGCAGGGACAAAAAGCAACAGAATAATGTAGAAAAAGCAGGAATGAGATGGAGGAAAAAAGCAAAGCAGACTGGCATGATGTTGGAATGCATGTCTGTTAATGCGAGGAGTGTTACAAATAAGGTTGATGAGCTGCAGGCACAAATTGCCGCAGGGGTTGGCACCTCACAGTTGCTATAATGGAGACTTGGCTTAAACATGGGCAGGAATGGGGACTAAACAATCCTGGCTGCAATGTATTCAGGAAGGATAGGGAAGGAAAAAAGAAAGGAGGGGGGGATGGGTGGTAGTATTGATCAAGGATAATATTACTGTTCTACAGAGGGACGATATACTAGAGGGTTCAAAGACTGAATTTATTTGGTTAGAGTTAAGGAACAGAAAAGGAGCTTGTTACATTGCTGGGTGTTTACTATAGACCCCCAAATAGGGAGAAGGAGATAGAGGAGCTAATCAGAGAAATCTAAAAATAATAGAGCAGTAATAGTAGGAGACTTCACCCTCCTCGCCCTTTACACTTTTTTTTTCTCCTGTCTATATTAGGGTAATTGAAAAATTCCTAAAATGTGTACAAGAGAACTTTCTTAATCAGTATGTTTCTAGCCCAATGAGGAAGGAAGCAATGCTGGGTCTAGGTTTGGGGAATGAAGTAGGACAAATGTAGTGTGTTTCAGTAGGTAATAGTGATCATAATATAATTAGGTTTAAAGTCGTTATGGGTAGGGACAAAGAAAAATCAAAAGTGAAAATACACAACTGGAAAAGAGCCAATTTCAGTGATTTGAGAAGGGATCTAGTGCAGGTGGACTGGAAACAAAGATTGGCCAAGAAAACAGTAAATGAGCAATGGCAGGCTTTCAAGGCGGAGATAGTTCTGGTACAAACCAAGCATATTCCCATAAGGAGGAAAGATGGGGCATCCAAAGCTAGAGCTCCCTGGATGACAAAGGAAATAGAGGTTTAAATAAAACAGAAAAAAGAGGTTTATGACAAATATCAGGTACAGAATACAGTAGAAAACCAAGCAGATTACAGAGAGTGCGGGGGGAATTGAAAAAGGATATAAGAAGGGCAAAGAGAGAATGTGGGAAAAGATTAGCGGGTAATATAAATGGGAACCCATAAATCTTTTATAAATATATAAAACATAAAAGGATAGTTAAAGGAATGGTGGGGCCGATTTAGGGGAAAAAAAGGAAATCTTGTGGAGACAGAGGGCTTGACTGAGGTACTGAATGAAAACTTTGCATCTGTCCCCATAAAAGAAGAGCATGAAGTTAATGTCATTGTAGAGGAGGAGAGAGTAGAGATATTGGATAGGATAAAAATAGATAGAAAGGAGGTGCTAAATAGGTTGGCACATTCAAAGGTAACAGTCCAGATGGGATGCATCCTAGGTTGCTGAGGGAAGCAAGGGTGGAGATAGTAGAAGCTCTGACCATAATCTTTCAATTCTCCTTGGATATGGGAGTGGTGCCAGAGAACTGGAGGATTGCAAATATTACACCCCTATTCAAAAAAGGGGAGAGGGATAAAACTGGTAATTACAGGCCAATCAGTCTGGTGATGGGAAAACTTCTAGAGACCATTCTCAAGGACAAAATTAATTCTCGCTTGGAGAAGCATGGGTTAATAAGGGACAGCCAGCATGGATTTGTTAAAGGCAAATCGTATCTGACTAACCTGATTGAGTTCTTTGAAGTATCAGAGAGGGTTGATGAAGGTAATCAGTAGATGTTGTAAAACTGGACTTTCACAGGCATTTGATAAGATACCACATAACAGACTTATTCAGAAAATAGAAGCACATGGGATTAAAGGGATGGTGGTAACTTGGGTACATAATTGGCTATGGGATAGGAGGCAGAGAGTAGTGGTGAATGGATGTTTTTCTGACAGGAAAGAAGTATGCAGTGGGGTCCCCTAGGGGTCGGTATAATGACCATTGCTTTTCTTATATATAAATGACCTGGACTTGGGTATAAGGAGTACAGTTTTGAAGTTTGCTGATGATACAAAACTTGGCAACATAGTAAATAGTGAGGAGTATAGTAGCAAACTTCAGGAGGACATAGACAGACTGGTGAAATGGGCAGACACATGGCAGATGCAATTTAATGCGGATAAGTGTGAAGTTACGTAGAATTACATAGCACGTACAGCACAGAAACAGGCCATTTGGTTCAACAGGTCCATGCCGGTGTTTATGCTCCACACGAGCCTCCTCCCTCCCTACTTCATCTAACCCTATCAGCATAATCCTGCTATACCTTTCTCCCTCGTGGTTATCTAGCTTCCCCTTAAATGCACTTCAGAAGGAACAACATGAAGGCAATATAATCTAAATGGTACTATTTTGAGAGGGGTGCAAGAGCAGAGAGAGCTGGGAGTGCATATTTACAAATCTTTAAAGGTGGCAGGGCAAGTTAATAAGGTGGTTAAGAAAGCATATGGGATACTTGGCTTTTAAATAGGGGCATTGAATTCAAGGACAAGGAAGTCATGCTAAACCTTTACAAATCACTGGTTAGGCCTCAGCTGGTGTATAGTGTACAATTCTGGGCACCAGACTTTAGGAAGGATGTCAAGATCTTGGAAAGGGTGTAGAGGAGGTTTACTGGGATGATACCAGGGATGAGGGACTTCAGTTATGTGGAGAGACTGGAGAAGCTGGGATTGTTCTCCTTAGAGCAGAAAAGATTAAGACCAGAAAACATTAAGGAGAGATCTAATAGAGGTATTCAAAATTACAAGGGGTTTTGATAGAGCAAATAGGGAGAAATTGTTTCCTCTGGCAAGTGTGTCGGTAACCAAAGGTCATAAATTTAAAATGATTGGCAAAAGATTCCTAGAGGGGAAACGCGAAATTTTTTCAGACAGAGGGTTGTTAAGATCTGGAACACACTACCTGAAAGAGTGTTGGAAGCAGATTCCATAGGAACTTTCTAAAGGCAATTGGACATGTACATGAATAGGACTAATTTGCAGGGGTTATGGAGAAAAAGCTGGGGTGTGGGACTAAATTGAACAGCTCTTTCAAAGAGCCAGCACAGGCATAATGGGCTGAATGGCCTCCTTCTGTGTTGTAAGTTTCTATGATTCTATAATTGACAAAAGAACCAGGGGGAGATAAGGATAATTTTTTTTTAAACAGTGAGTGGTTATTATCTGGAATGCACTGCCTGAAAGGGTGGAGGAAGCAGATTCAATAGTAACTTTCAAAAGGGAATTGGATAAATACTTGAAAAGGAAAGACCAGGGGAATGGTCTAATTGGGAATCTTTTTCAAAGAGCTGGCACAGGCATGATGGGCCAAATGGCTGCCTCCTGTGCTGTAAGATTCTGTGATTCTAGAAAACTGTGTTTGGCCCTGGTGAAACCACATCTGGAGTGCTGCATGCAGTTTTCATCTCACTATTCAAAAAGAATATTCGGTTATTGGCAGGGGTACAAAGAAGGGCTACACAGGTGATCCCAGAACTTAAGGGATGATGTATGAGGACAGATTGACTACCCTGAGTCTCTTCTACCTTGGAAAGAAAAGTCTGAGAGGGGATATGATAGCGGTCTGGACAAATTGGATCCAAGTAAGCTTTTCTGCCGTGTACAGAATCTAAGCTCAAGGGGTCATATTTACAAATTAAGGACAACAGAAGAAAATAGAAAATGCAGGAGGATTTTTTTTCTAAGAGGGTGGTTATTATGTGGAACAGATTACCAGCATGTAACCTTAATGAAGGAACTAGACTGGCTCTTGTCAACAAATGGGATTCAGGGTTATTAAAAATGCACCAAGGGAATACTGTGGATAGTTGGATTGAAGACAAAGGCTTTCTCCTGCCTGAAGTTGTTGCTATGTTACTATGTAGTTTGGTTGAACTTTTTGAGGAAGTTATTAGATTGGTGGATGTCGGTAGCATGGTTGATATTATTTTACCTTGATTTTCAAACAAACTTTTGATAAGGTGCCACTTAATAAGATTAGCGGACTGATTTTGGGTTGAATAAATAATTGGTTGCATTCTCATTGGCAGATGGTTGTTACTAATGGTGGAGGTTCTGTCTGGGGACCGGTTACTGGTGGGAGTCCCACAGGATTGGAGTTTGAGCCGTTGATCATTACAATCACCAATGATCTAGATAAAGACATTCGGGGAACTGTCCACAGGTTTGTGGATGGTGCAAAGATTTGTGTGGGTGTTTGGATCTTAGATGAGAGAAACAGATTACAAGCAGCTCTAGATGCTATGGGGAATTGGGCCTGTGTCTGGTTGATATTTAATATAGCTAAATATAATGTTATACATCTGGGTAGGGCTAATGCCAAATATGTGTACACCATACAGGATTACGAACTTAAGGCTGTTGAGCAGGAGAAAGACCAAAGTGTCATAATACATAAATCTCTGAAGTTGACAACCAGTGCCATGAGGCTATAGCCAGAGCAAATAGAGCACTAGGATGTATTGCCAGGATGATCAAATAAAAAATGAAAAACATTATATTGTCCTTGTGTGAGACCTTAGTTAGAACTCATCTAGAATACTGTGTTCAAGTTTTGGCCCCCTCACATGGTGAATGATATAGAGGCCCTGGAAAAGGTTCAGAGGAGGTACACTAAATTGATACCTAGTTTAAAGGCCCCAAGTTACTGCTTAGAGACATGGGGCTTTTTATTCTCAAAGTCTGTGCTTTTCCAGGAGATTTGATTGATGCCTTTAAAATAATGGAAGGAATAGATTCAGTCTATGTGGATAGGTTATTTGAGTTAGATAGGTTAGGGAGAACCAGGGAACATGCGTATAAGCTACATAAACATAGAACTATGTTAAATGTCAGGAGGTATCTCTTTGCACAGCGATTTTGTTGACCTATGGAACAAGTTCCTGGCTCATGCAAGGAGTGCTGATTCCATGCAAGCATTCAAAAGGGAGCTGGATGAACTCCTAACTGTGGCTGACATCACAGTGTAAAAAAAGGTATTTGGGGTACTGAGGGATGCGCCTCTCAATCACTGTGGTCTCCTGGAATTTCTTTGATTATCTCCGGGGATTGGGGATGGATTTCTAGTGATTTTTTTTTCTCTCTCCCCTAAGTTAGCCAAGGTTTTTTCTTCCCACCTCTTTTTTGCCTCTCCCAACTTGCATTTACATAGTGCCTTAAATGTAGTAAAAATGACCGAAGGCACTTCACAGGAGCGATATCAGACAAAATTTAACACTGAGCCACATAAAGAGATATTAGGACAGGTGACCAAAAGATTGGTCAGAGGTAGGTTTCAAGGCGCGACTTAAAGGAGGAGAGGTAGAGAGACGGAGAGGTTTAGGGAGGGAATTCCGGAGCTTAGGGCCTAGGCAGCTGAAGACACGGCCGCCAATGGTGGAGCAATTAAAATCGGGGATGCGCAAGAGGCCAGAATTGGAGGAGTGCAGAGATCTCGGAGGGTTCTAGGGCTGGAGGACGTTACAGAGATAGGGAAGGGTGAGGCCATGGAGGGATTTGAAAACAAGAATGAGAATTTTAAAATTGAGGCGTTGCTGGACCGGGAGCCAGTGTAGGTCAGCAAGCACAGGGGTGGCGGGTGAATGGGACTTGTGCGAGTTAGGATACAGGCAGCAGAGATTTGGACGAGCTCAAGTTTACGAAAGGTGGAGGATGGGAGGCTGGCCCAGGAAAGTATCGGAATAATCAAGTCCAGAGGTAAGAAAGGCATGGAAGAGGGTTTCAGCAGCAGATGAGCTGAGGCAGGGGTGGAGACAGGCGATATTATGGTGGTGGAAGTAGGCAGTCTTGGTGATGGAGCGGATATGGGGTGACAAGCTCAGCTCTGGGTCAAATAGGATGCCAAGGTTACAAATAGTCCGGTTCAGCATTAGACATTGGCCAGCAAGGGGGGATGGAGTCGATGGTTAGGGAACGGAGTTTGTGGTGTGGACCGAAGTCAATGGCAGTGCTATTTCGAGGCACTTGCAGCAGTATAGCTCCCTCCCCAAGGCCTCAGCTTCTGAAACTGAATTTCCTGTTGACTTAGTCGGCTTTAAGACATATTTTGAAAGCTGAAAAGAACAACCAGTAGTACTCGATGAACTAAACATATAGGGACTGTCTTCCCCCTTCTCAGACCAATAATACAGTACTGTTTCTTGACATATAGCTGTACTTAAAAAAATTAACAAAAGGATTATACCTAAAGAGTCATTTTCTGATGTTACACTTCAGGTGGAGAATCTCACCCGTCTAGCACTTTTTGGGAATTTTGAAGCATGCTGTGCATAATTTTCCAAATGGTCAGAAAATCATGTGTAGCATCTGCACGAATTTCCAAAAATGTGGTCCCCTGCCAGGGGTGTGAAGTCGGAAAATTACCCTTCTAATATTTCCCAACTGAAAGGCAAGGATAAGCTATCGATCTCCTTACCACCTTTATTGATCCCATCCTCCCACAATCTATAGGCTTTTTAAAACCGAACTTGATGTCATCTAACTGCTATCTCTTGGATTTATCTTCTCTTATCCTTTTCAGACTTGATGATGTCCTTCACTGTGGGCCTTGGCTCTACCTTGGTTTCTCAGTAAAGAAAACAACAAAGTGAATTAAATAATACTAAAAATTCAGTATTATTAAGTTGGAATCACTGCATTTTACTTGGCTAGCTCTTGATGCCACAAACAAAAGGGCTGCTTTTGCCACTTACTCAGACAACAAACCCAAAGATGTTTTATAAATATAGAGCAAGAGGATAACTAAGGAAAGAGTAGGGCCTATTCGAGACCAAAAGGCAACCTGTGTGTGGAGGTGGAAGACGTGGGTATGGTTCTTAGTGAACACTTTGCGTCTGTCTTCACAAAAGAGAGGGTCGATGCAGACATTGTAGTTAAGGAGGAGGAGTGTGAAATATTGGATGGGATAAACGTAGTGAGAGACGAAATATTAAGGGGTTTAGCATCTTTGAAAGTAGATAGATTGCCAGGCCCGGATGAAATGTATCCAAGGCCGTTAAGAGAAGCAAGGGAGTAAATAGCGGAGGCTCTGACCATCATTTTCCAATCTTCTCTGGCTACAGGTGTGATGCCGGAGGACTGGAGAACTGCTAATGTTGTATTGTTGTTTAAAAAGGGAGAAAGGGATAGACCGAATAATTACAGGCCAGTCAGCCTAATTCGGCGGTAGGCAAATTATTGGAAAAACTTCTGAGGAACAGTATTAATCGTCATTTAGAAAGGCACGGATTAATTAAGGACAGTCAACATGGATTTGTTATGGGAAGGTCGTGTCTGACTAACTTGATTGAAATTTTTTGAGGAGGCAACAGGGAGAGTCAATGAGGGTAACGTGTTTGATGTAGTCTACATGGATATCAGCAAGGTGTTTGACAAGGTCCCACATGGCAGACTGGTGAGAAAAGTAAAGGCCCATGGGATCCAAGTGAATGTGGCAAGTTGGATCCAGAATTGGCTCAGTGGCAGGAAGCAAAGGGTAATGGTCGATGGGTGTTTTTGTGACTGGAAGGCTGTTTCCAGTGGGGTTCTGCAGGGCTCAGTACTAGGTCCCTTGCTTTTTGTGGTATATATCAATGATTTAGACTTAAAATGTAGGGGGCATGATTAAGAAGTTTGCAGATGATACAAAAATTGGCTATGTGGTTGATAGTGAGGAAGAAAGCTGTAGACTGCAGGAAGATATCAATGGACTGATAAGGTGAGCAGAAAAGTGGCAAATGGAATTCAATCGGGTGAAGTGTGAGGTAATGCATTTGGGGAGGGCAAACAAGGCAAGGGAATACATAATAAATGGTAGGATACTGAGAAGTGTAGAGAAACAGAGGGACCTTGGAGTGCATGTCCACAGATCCCTGAAGGTAGCAGGACAGTTAGATAAGGTGGTTAAGAAGGCATACGGAATACTTTCCTTTTTTAGCTGAGGTATAGAATATAAGAGCAGGGAGGTTATGCTAGAACTGTATAAAACACTAGTCAGGCCACAGCTAGAGTGCCGCATACAGTTCAGGTCTCCACATTACAGGAAAGGTGTGATTGCACGAGAGAGGATACAGAGGAGATTTACGAGGACGTTGCCAGGGTTGGAGAATTTTAGCTATGAGAAAAGATTGGATAGGCTGTGGTTGTTTTCTTCGGAACAGAGGAGGTTGAAGGGAGATTTAATTGAGGTGTATAAAATTATGATTTTATCTAGATAGAGTGGATAGGAAGGACCTATTTCCCTTAGCAGAAAGGTCAATAACCAGGGGGCATAGATTTAAAGTAATTGGTAGAAGGATTAGAGGGGAGTTGAGAATTTTTTTCACCCAGAGGGTGGTAGGGGTCTGGAACTCACTGCCTGAAAGGGTGGTAGAGGCAGAAACCCTCATCGCATTTAAAAAGTACTTGGATATGCACTTGAAGTGCAGCAACCTGTAAGGCTATGGACCAAGAGCTGGAAAGACATAAATGGGTCATTTGCAGGTTGCCAAGATGTAACGAGTGGAGTCCCACAGGGATCAGTGCTTGGGCCTCAACTATTTACAATCTATATCAATGACTTGGATGAAGGGACCGAATGTATGGTTGCTAAATTTGCTGATGACACAAAGGTAGGTAGGAAAGTAAGTTGTGAAGAGGACATAAGGAGTCTGCAAACGGATATAGATAGGTTAAGTGAGCGGGCAAAAATTTGGCAGATGTGGGAAAATGTGAACTTGTCCACTTTGGCAGGAGGAATAGAAAAGCAGTATATTTAAATGGAGAGAGATTGCAGAACTCTGAGGTACAGAGGGATCTGGGTGTCCTAGTACATGAATCACAAAAAGTTAGTTTGCAGGTACAGCAAGTGATTTGGAAGGCAAATGGAATGTTGCCATTTATTGCAAGGGGAATGGAATATAAAAGTAGAGATGTTTTGCTACAGTTGTACAGGACACTGGTGAGACCACATCTAGAATACTGAGTGCAGTTTTGGTCTCCTTATTTAAGAAAGGACAAAATTGCTTTGGAGGTGGTTCAGAGAAGGTTCACTCAACTGATTCCTGGGATGAGGGGGTTATCTTATGAGGAAAGGTTGGACAAGATGGGCCTGTATACACTGGAGTTTAGAAGAATAAGAGGTGATCTTATTGAAACATATAAGATCCTGAGGGGACTAGAAGGGGTAGATGCTGAGAGGATGTTTCCATTTGTGGGAGAGACTAGAACTGGGGGCCACGGTTTAAAAATAAGGAGAATTTTTTTCTTTCAGAGGGACATGACTGTGGAACTGCCTTCCCCAGAGAGTGGTGGAGGCAGGGTCATTGAATATTTTTAAGGTTGAGTTAGATAGATTCCTGATTAACAAGGCAGTCAAAGGTTATAGTAGGTAGAAGGGAAAGTAGGGTTGAGGTCACAATCAGATCAGCCATGATCTTATCACATGGCAGAGCAGGCTCAAGGAGCCGAATGGCCTACTCCTGCTCTTAATTCGTACGTTCGTAAAGTGGGATTGGGATGGATAGCTCTTCTTCGGCCGGCACAGACATGATGGGCCAAATGGCTGCCTCCTGTGCTGTAAATTTCTATGATTCTATGAACATGTTGATCTGAATCATGTTTAGAAGGAACTGACAGTCCTTGTTCTGTATAATAGCTGAAAAGGCGCCCTACACTTGACCTCTGGAACCCGAATTTGGAATTGATATCTTGAAGCCAACTTTCTGCAGTTAGTCACTCCCCCAGCTACTTTTGTGAAAGCCAACCTTTTGCCAAGTGACTCAGCTATAAAAATCCTGTTATAATGCAACCCTCCCCCACCCCACAAATAAGGATCACTGCACACCACAACCTCTGGTTTCGGGCATATCTAAAATTTATAGTTCTTTATTGGTGAGGGAGCCAAATAGTTTCCCCTTATCACATGCTTTTTATATGGCTCTCAATGCAAGCCTTATAAAGGGTCTCTACTGTATTCTGATGCAAGGCTGAAAATAAGCTATTCATGTGCATTAGGGCCAGCAGATTTTTTCAACCTCATTAGCAAAATTACAGCAAATGTTCATCTAAAGTGATATGCCTTTGCAACAGGAACATTCCTGTAACAAATTGCATCCTCATGAACAAAACAATCCCCTGCAGCTGCGAATTTCCAAAGATTTTTTTTTGGGCTTGGAAATGTTCTCAATTTGACCCCATGTTCGAAAGAACCTCAGAAATTTATAGCCCAGAAGGAGCCATTCAGCCAGCATGTCCATGTGGCTTTTTGTTAGAGCAATCTAAAGCTAATTCCACTGCTTCGAACTCTCGCCATTGGCTTGTATCTTTCTCTGCAATTTTTATCCAATTTTTCCTTGAAAGAAGCAATGGGTTAAATGACCTTTGTATAAATAAATATTTCCTATCTTCTCTGCTCACTCTTTGTGACAATTTTAAGTTGATGACCCCTCAACACTGACTCCCCAAACACAGGAAATAGAACGAATGGGGAAAGACTATCAACATTTTTCATAATTTTAAGAGAAACCTCTTAAATCTTCTCCATGTTCTCTGCTTCAGTGAAAATAGTCCCAGTGCCTCAAGTCTCATCTCAACTATAGTTTCGCATCCCTGACATCATGCTGGTCAGTTTACATTGAATGCTCTCTGTGGCTTTAATATCCTTTCTATAATGGACCCCCAAAACTGCACAGAGTGCACTAAGTGTGGTCTAATCAACGTTTTCTGCAAATTCATTGTTATTTATTTATTCTTGTACTCTATCTCCCTATTTATAAAACCCAAAATGCTATTGGTCTTTTTATTGGCTTTATGACCCTGTACTCACACTTTCAGGGAATTGTGTATTTGAACCATTAGGTGTCTCTGTTCATCCACCACATCGGTGTCTTTCTGTTAAGTGTATACTTTTTTTCCTCCCAAAATAGTAGATAGGACCATGTAAAGATGAAGGAGGGAGTCTAATTGTGGAGGGTGAAGATCAGGCAGAGATTTTAAATAAATGTTTTGCATCTATTATTGCTCTACTGCTCTTGCACATCTCTGACCAGTCTGAAGATCTCCACCTCTATCTCATCTCCATTACTGAGCTTTTATTCTAGTCTTGGTGTCAGTGTAGCTGTGCTAAGTGATTTGCATGTTCGCGTACTTGCAATGACTATTTTCGTTAATGCATTGCTTATCTCGAACAAGAAATTCTATAAGAAATAACAACATTATCTCTTTACTTTAGCAAAACTCCAGAATAGACTTTTTACTGGGACAGAGTTGAATGCAGTGTTGATTCTGATGTTTTTTGTTGGTGGCAATAAGCTGTAGATTACTAACAACTTTCCCCTCACTATCCACCTATTGGGGGAAAAAAACGCTTACCCCTCGCTCCTTACTAATTCACTCTTAAAACTCCCAGTTCCCCCTCCTCTCATCCTCCACCTATAACATTACCACTGCAACTGTTGAGCTGCTCTCTTGTTCCATCGCCTCTGCCTTTGATTCTCTTGTTCCCATTGAATCACTTATAATCTCCCATTTCTGCCATTTCCTCTGGTATAATTCCCATCTTCGCTTCCTTAAGTCAGAAGGCTGCAAACTTGAGTGCAGCTGGCATACCACTGAACTAGTCATTCCTCGCTGGATTTGAGTCCAGCATGTCAAGCATTTCTGATCCTTGCTCTCCCCAACCAAGTCCTCCTGAAGTCAGGACAACCTAAAGGTCTTTGTCTTTATGATGAACCACCTTCTCACTCCCTCCACACTCGCCTCCATTACTCATTGACTTCTTCATCTCTAAGATTGAAACCATCTGTGCAACTGCCCTTGCTGCTACGCTACCTCTCTCATTTCTCTCCTTCCCCCCCCGCTCCCGCCCCCACCTCACGCCGCTCCTAACCTACTCATTCTCCCAAAAATTCCAGCTCCAGTCCCATCATTCTGCAGTTTTCTACTACCTTGCACCACACCTTCTCTAAGCTCATCTCTTCTATGAGATCCATTTCCTGCTCCTTCAGCATCCTTCTCACTTCAGTTCTGACTACTCAATTACCACTCCTGCCCGACATGCTAGCTGACATTGTTAATGGCTCCCTTTGCTCAAGAACCATTTCTATTCAATCTAAAACTGCCCTCATTACCTCAAAAAAACCTAACCTCGAGCCATCTGCCTTCTCTGACTACTCCTCTATCTTTACCTGCCCTTAACACATTCAAGGACTTGATAGAGGAATCACCTCCCAGCTCTGTGCCCACCTCTCCCAAAACTCCGTGGGAAAGATTTTCTGTGGCGTTCTTCCAATCTCACTTTGGTGGAAACCCTGGAGAAACGGTATTAAAGGCTGTTTTTAGACTTTTGTGCCGTTTCTCCGAGGGTTCCACCAAAACTATTGCAGTAGATTGGGAGAATCCCTGCGGAATTTCCAGTTGCCCATTCACATCCTTCAGTTGTGCATATGTTGAAACGACCCTGACAAGTCATGAATGACCGAGTCATTTCAGATTTCCAGCATCTGCAGTATTTTGCTTTAGATTTGTTGAAGTCATGAATGACATCCTCTTTAACTTTGATCTCGGTATGTTATCCCTCCTTGTCCTCCTCAACCTCTCTGCAGCATTTGATACTGTCAACCACAGAGTCTTCCTTCATCACCTCTCCTCTGTTGTCCAACTCTGTGGGACTGCCCTCTCATGTTTCTACTCCTAATAGGTGCATATTTTCCACCAGTTCCCTCCCCCTTCCCCAGTCATCTTCAGAATCCCCCAAGGATCTAACCTTGTCCCCTTCCTATTCCTCATCTACATGCTGGCTCTGGGTGACATCATCAGCAGGCACAGGGTCAGGTATTCATATATATTGATTACACCCAGCTTTACCTCACCACCACTTCCCTCAATCCCACAACCATTTCTGTACTGTCAGACTGTCTGACATTAAATGATGGGCGAGTCAATATTTCATCCAACTCAATATCAGGTAGTGCAAACCTGAAGCTTTTGTCACCCACCATAAATTCTGTTCTGTCGCCAACGACATCATGCCCCTTCCCTGCCATTTGCCTAAGCTGAACCAAAGAGTGTGGAATTCTGTTCAACCTGGGCTGAGTTGCAAATCCCACATCCTATCTATCACAAAGCCTACTTACTTCCACCTCTGTAACCTCCACTGCCCACCAACACTGGTGAAATCATCGTCTGTGCTTTTGTTATCTCTAGACTTCTCCAATGCCCTTCTTGCCAGCCTCCCATTGTCCATCCTCCATTGTCCATGTCCATCTGGTGGTGGTCTAATGTGTTGTTTTATGTTGGAAACTCAGGTATTGTCAGGTTCAATGGATTAAAGCAACTTTTTTCAACCCATAAAATACACTTAAAAAGGTGGAATTGTGTTGACTTGGAATATAACTCCATCTGTGTTACTGATTCCAATCTTACAAATATCTTGCAAACGAAGGTATCTCCCCACCTTCCAAGGCCTCCTCAAAACCTACTACTTCTGCCATGCCTTTGGTCACCTCCAAACTCTTCTACTGCACAGTCTGTTTTCGTCTCTTGAATAAACATTTTAAAGCTGCAATAACTTCTATGGACTAACTTCCTCCTGAGTTGGCTTCATGCACAGTGATAACTGATCCAGACAAGTGTGGTCCAATTATCTGATGAGTCAATAGATTTTCTTTTCTTTGTATACAGTTTTGAAAATATTAAAATCATACAGAATTGTTGAGCGTGTACTTCTTTTAGTTCCCCTATCATCTGTTTTCCCCACCTTCTCCTTAGGTATCTGTTCATATTGGATTACGGTTCACTGAACACCCCGTGATACTTTGCTCAAGTGGCCATTCTTCCTGTATGTGTCTAGGCAATGATCATCAGGGTCTTTGACTGGAGATGGACATCCGAGCTAAGCCCAATCCTGTCCTCAGCCACATGTGAACTTTCCAGTGGGGTCAAATGGATAATATTAAGGAATGAGAACTCTGGCAGATTTTTTTCCATCCCTAGGTCAGAGACCCAAGGCCAATTGTAGCACCTCTGCCGCCATCCCAGATGAGATCAATTAAAGCAGCATAGACCACGGATCAAACTGGGGACCTCTTTATTCTGTATGGCTGAGTTCTATACTTCGTAGTACATTTGCCTACTAAGTCATCATGGGAGCAAGCCATGTACTTTTTCAAAAGAGTAACTTGTAGGACACAGTACGATACAGCTAGCTTTAAAAATTAAAGCAACTTTATTGCACAGCTGATGGGAACACTTGGCAGTACAGGAGGAGATCATTGTACATCGTTGGAGTGCACTGCAGCTGAAGAAATATCAACTTGTTTACAAGTAGACAGCTTGTTCTTAACAAAAATTCAGTTCTGTTGAAATACAAAAATTGTCAGCCTTGCTCCAAGCAGAATTTCCTCTTGGGCTTACTCTTAAATGGAGTAGGAGTAGCATCCTCTATTTACTGGAAATCAGCAGCATTCAAAGCTAACATCTAATCTTTATGACCACCACTGAATGAGATTTTGATCTGTAAATATATAAACACACTGCACTATTTATAGATGATATTAGAAAGTGAAATGGGAATACGGGATAACTTGTTTGTTCTGCTTTCCTACATTGACAATTAAAGATGTCTCAATGTGAAGAATCACAGGTACAAACCTATGATGTAATGGCTTCGATTATTGGAGTTCCAAAGAGCCATGTCATTGCGCTATCTGATAATATGCTTTTATTTTTATTTTAGTTCAGCTAATAAATGAGTTAAATTAATAACGTTATTTGGGGGGAGAGGTAACAATATAATTAATTAAAGATTGGGTGACTCCATGTTCAGAGTGTTTCCAGACATTCCACACTGGCATTTGTTTTCATTTTACTGCTTCCACCCCCTGTCCCCATCTCTTTGCATTTTTAAAAAAAAATTCATTTCTTTCTGCGTGCAATATGTCATTCAGAAAATATGCTTGAGTGGGTGGGTCACAGTGGAATGGAGATCAAGTCTAATTCTGTTTATCTTCATAAGTGATTTTCATAAAGAAAGAAAGAAAACGAGACTTGCATCGCATTACTGTGAGGACTGAATCAGACACTGCCAAACATGCAGGAAATTAAAAGTGTCGGGTTCCAAAAATATCTAATGATCCGATCTGATTGCAAAACGCTTCACAAAAAAATGTGCATTACTTGCTTAGGTCACTAAAGGGACATGTTCAGTGTTGCTGGGCCAATAATGGATGGAACTTTGGGGGGGAAAGGCAAAGGGAGTGCAGTGGGGCAGTACTTTGGAATACCAACATGCTACCACATTGGTTCATCTCTTGTGTTACTAAGTTCTCAATGTTATCCATGTTGTTATGGAAAGGTGCTGAACCACACCACTCCCCGAGGAGAGGAGGCGGGAGGGAAAATCCGACAGTTGTTGTTGCCGGCACTCTTGCTTCTGCCCAACAGCCAGCACAGAGCAAGATTGTAAAAGTACTGGGAGTGGGTCATAGGAAAAAAGTATGAGTTGATCCAATTCAATGCTTTCTTATCTATACATCATTAATTGTTTGCAATTTTAGATAAGGTATTCAAGACAATATTTATTTTTCAAAAGGCTTTTATTTTGGAATTTTTCCAGCATATCAAACCATAACAAGGGCCAGTGATTTGGCGCAGCCCAAATGCTACAAATTTTTATAGTTAGCACACATAGCATGACTCAGTGCCCAAGTATTGCAATTTTACATAAAAAGTCCTGGAGTCAGTGCAGGTTTCTGATCAAATCTGAGTGTTAACAAATTTCGTGCCCGATAAGAAACTGTAAAGCAGTGAGGGCATAATGTAGTTTACATTACCTATTTATAAAGTGCAGTAATAAAGGTCATTATAGTCCAGTGTACGGAAGTAGATGAGGGTGTTGAAAAAATGTGCAATACTAGTTTGTACAACAATAGCAGGGATGGGACCTCTTGTTTGGCCCCAGTGTGTGGGAAGTATTAACAAATAAAAACAAAACATATTAGGAATGTGCATCAGGTTTGCCACCATCTGAAAGAAAAAGGCAAATTACCATTTTGGGTATGATCCTTCAGCAAAATATAGGATGAGGGAAGATCCAGAACATTAATCTGTCTCTCCTTTAGATGTTGATTGACCTGTTGTGCATTTCTAGCACATGTGGTTTTCCTGGTTTATCTCAAATACTTACTCATTTCTATTGGTCTCGATGGCCAGTCGATCGTTCTGCTGCTCTGCAACTTATCTGGTGGAAGATTACAGGACGTTAGGAAGCGTGAGGCGAATAGAATAGTGGTAGCTTGGATAAAAGTAAATGCTACTTTTATTTGTTTGCCAATAAAGAAATACTTGTGCTCAAATAAGGGGCCTCAGCAACATCTAGGCTGTAGTTAAAACCTTGGTTATTGAGTTGCGCCTGACGTTCACTATTTTCAAAATGAATGGCCTTATTGGTCTTCCTCAACAGTCTGTGTTGAGCTAAATCATAATATTGAGCAGAATAGAGTGATCAAAATAAGGAGCCATCAGAGGTTTCATGTGACTGATAGCGAAATCCATCTCATTTAAAGTAACAAAAAGATAAACCTAGATTTTTCCGTCCTTTTGTCAATTTTCCGGTAGATCAGAGGTGGGTGGGGATGGACAATTCCCAAGTGATGTACTCTGCTGTAACCCTATTTATGCACACTTCTCCTCCATTTCCTGGTAGGTGTACCTGGTGGGTGTATGTTAAACATATACAAATTAAGAAAGGTAAGTCCTCTGACTATTTGTACCATTAGACACAAGATCTGGTTGTTAGACTCAGGCATCCAGAGCTCTAAGGTTGATCGAGGGCCTGTGCAAGCACTTAATATGATGTAGTCTACATGGATTTTAGCAAGGGGTTTGACAAGGTCCCACATGGCAGACTGGTCAGAAAAGTAAAAGCCCATGGAATCCAAGGGTGAGTGGCAAGTTGGATCCAAAATTGGCTCAGTGGCAGGAAGCAAAGGGTAAAGGTCAACGGGTGTTTTTGTAACTGGAAGGCGGTTTCCAGTGGGGTTCCGCAGGGCTTAGTACTAGGTCCCTTGCTTTTTGTGATATATATTAATGATTTGGACTTGAATATAATGGGCATGATGAAGAAGTTTGCAGATAATACAAAAAATGGCCGATAGTAAGGAGGAAAGCTGTAGACTGCAGGAAGATATCAATGGACTGGTCAGGTGGGCAGAAAAGTAGCAAATGGAATTCAATCTGGAGAAGTGTGAGGTAATGCATTTGGGGAGGGCAAACAAGGCAAGGAAGATACTGAAAGGTGTAGAGGAAGTGAGGGACCTTGGAGTGCATGTCCACAGATCCCTGAAGGTAGCAGGACAGATAAATAAGGGGGTTAAGAAGGCATACGGGATACTTTCCTTTATTAGGTGAGGCACAGAATATAAGAGCAGTGAGGTTATGCTGGAACTGTATAAAAAAAAATCACTGGTTAGGCCACAGCTTGAGTACTGCGTACAATTCTGGCCACCACATTACAGGAAGGATGCAATTGCACTAGAGAGGGTACAGAGGAGATTTACGAGGATGTTGCCAGGACTGGAGAATTTTAGATATGAGGAAAGATTGGATAGGCTGGGATTGTTTTCTTTGGAACAGAGGAGGCTGAGGGGTGATTTAATTGAGGTGTACAAAATTATGAGGGGCCTAGATAGAGTGGATAGGAAGGACCTATTTCCATTAGCAGAGAGGTCGATAACCAGGGGGCATAGATTTAAAGTGATTTTCACCCAGAGAGTGGCAAAGGTCTGGATCTCACAAAAGGTGGTAGACGCAGAAACCCTCAACTCATTTGAAAAGTACCTGGATGTGCACCTGAAGGGCCGTGACCTACAAGGCTACAGACCAAGTGCTGGAAAGTGGGATTAGGCTGGGTGGCTCATTTACGGCCGGCGCAGACACAATGGGCCGAATGGCCTCCTTCTGTGCCGTAAATTTTCTATGATTCTATGGCTCTGGAAAGGCTAAAGAGGATGAGATCTATTTTAAAAAAGATCCTCATGTTACACCTGAAACTCTGAGGCTGCCAGCATCTTCCTGAACGCTGGAATTTTCCACCCAAATTTCAACGGAACTCCCTAGCAAAATGGTCCCAGGACTGGGCATTCTTCCAGGGTCAAAAGGGTACATTTCTGTGGCGGGCAAAAGATATATCTCACTGGAGATATGCACCAAATAAAGTGCAACTAGAAAAAAACTTAGCTGTCGATCAGAACTTTGGGTGGGGGGGCATGCCTGGCTGGGCTTCGCGTGGACCAGAAGGCTCATCAGAAAATCATAGGTGTATTGACCATGATTTTCAATCCATTAATGTCAATGGACGAAAAATCACAGAGAAAGCACCTGCGATTTTCCAGTAAGCTGCCCACTATGTGCAAGGCTCCGCTGGTAGCACAGCTCCTTGGAAAGTTCTGCCCTCTATTTTTGATGCATGCATCCATGGGCAATGTCGTGTCCTCTAGTGTACAGATATATAGACAACGCAGGGAAGTGGGAGGTGTAATTGGCACCAGTCACCCACCATCCTGCCTGCAATGTGTAATTTGATCCAGTCAGTGGCAGTCAGGCTAGAGGCAGGCAGTGCAACCTTCAAGTTCTGCTTGACAACGCAATGATAATTACCAATGCATAGTGGCACTGCTGGGCATGACTGCTCAGAGTTTAGACAAAATAGTTGATTTTTATATTTGTAGTGGTAGCCTCAGCAGTTAATCTTGGTAGTTAACGGATTCCTAGTAGTTTCACGAGATGGTGCTGTAATCTATGTGATACTACAACAAATCACTACTGAGGTTAATAGCACTGCAATTGCACAACTAAAGTAGTTAATCAAACAATCAATTGTAACTACAAATTGCAAGCAAACAACTCACCAAAATTCTAGTGTTAGTGACTTTTTTAGCGCCCACCACTTTGCTTTCTGCCCTCCAACCATCCATGTGACCATATTCCCTTTAATCCTTTGTGTCATTATCATTGCCATCAGTTTCCTAAGTGGAACCTGATCACATGTCTTTTGGAAGTCCACATGAACATACCCACTCTACTTCCTTTAGCTATCCTCTTTTTTCACAGAATTCTATCGGATCAGTCAAGCACAAACAGACTGGCCTTGATTAACACGCGTTTCACCAAGTGCTTAGTAATTTGATCCCATATTATAGATTCTACAAAGTCAATTTTTGTCCCAGCCCCTGTGTTGTTGGAGCTTTGGTGAGGAGAGGCCTCTGCCCACCCCATGTCTGCACCCTTAAACCCAGAATCAAAGACATTTGAATATATTGGGTTGGCTCCTGGCAAGATTTGTACCCACAACAGAAAGCCCGCTTTAGGGGATGGTGGGAGTGAAATGGCTGCTGTGGATCTCAGGACCCTGCAGCAGCATAGCCGGTGGTCTCTGGGGCAATGAAAAAGTGCAAAACCTCTGCACTTCCTTCCTATTTCTTTTCCCGCCTTGATTAACGGTCAGCCATTCCCAATCCTTAACCCCTATCGCCTGTAGGGTAACCACCTCTTGGAACCTGTGTTCCAGGAACCCCAACACCTTCAATACATGAGGGTTTATCTCAAACTCAGTAACTTTGAGTTTAAGTGAATGCAGCTGGGGATATTTCCTGCAAGTGTGGGGTTTGCCCTTGATGTTGAAATCAACCACAAATTCGCACATCCAACAAGATGCACAGAACCTGGGCCGCAACTCTCCTGCCATTGTATTAGGTAGTTGTTTCTATTACCCAGTGAATGGGTAGTGGTACAGTGGATATCGGACAGCTGATACTGTAAATCGGGAAAGCTGCAAGCATTTCTGTGCAATGTTCAAGCATTTTGCTGAATTGTTTCATTCGTCACATAGGCAGTAGCAAAAATGGTTGTCGGACAGTATTTCTCACTTGTGCAGCACAATAAGAACAGATCAGGTTAAATTTGCACCCTAGCAGGACAAAGGCTTCAAATTTACTACGCAAAAAGGCATAGTTTAACAGAAATTCTATGCATTCGACTTATCACGCAGGCAGTAGCAAAAACAATTGTGGTACAGCATTTCTCATCTCATATAGCACACAAGATAAACCTATTGGATTCACTCAGACTTGCCCGTCAGGAAGATTCAGTAAAGGAAAAAAAAGAATTTCTGGCCACTGACGGTAGTGAATCTTTGGGTAGCAGCCACCTGTGAGATTTGTGCATTGGGAACCGATGGGTGCTCGCATGGACCTTCTTTGGTATAAAAGCAATTATACAGTCTGATAAAAGGGGTTTAAAATTTAATATACAAAGCATAGGCTAATAGAATTTCATTGGCTGATGTTGTAATGAGTAAATTTAAGATGCTTTTTATATTGAAAGAAAGAACTTGAATTTATATAACACTTTATCACGTCCTCAAGACATCCCAATGGATTACGTTTGAAGTGCAATCACTATTATTTAGGCAAATGTTGCATGAAACGTTAACTCTGTTTCTTTCTCCACAGATGCTACCTGACTTGCCGAGTATTTCCAGCATTTTCTGTTTTTATTTCAGATTTCCAGCATCCGCAGTATTTTGCTTTTGATTTAGTGTTTAATTCACGGCCACTTCTCTTCCAGGAATGTCCACCTCGAAGAAGTTCTGCACTTCTCTCCGACAGGATTTCCATTTGTCTCTTTTACCTTGTTCACCTTCATTGCTTTCTGTTTCCCTTCTCGTGTTTGATTAGGTATCTACTAAAACTCACTTTCACAACCACATCTCTTTCCTCAGCAACTGTCTCCGGCTCTGACTTATTCCACGTGGATTCCAACTTAAATTCCACCCTTCGTGTTTCGGATCCAGCCGTGATTACAGATATCTCCATGATATTCAGTGTTCCTCGAACCACCGCTCTTGCCACTTCCTGAGATCCACGCTCAATGCCATGCGCTGCCACATTCACGCTCTCAACCGCGCTCTCCAGCAGCACTGACTCACTCTTTTTCAGAGTTGTCCTTTCCGCAGTTCCATTTCATCCTTCGCCTCATTCGGTGCTTTAACAAAAAACTTTTTTTCATCCTTTCAGGTGTCAAAGACCACAAGCTTCAAGAACTCTTAGATACCGATGCCCCTCCTGATCCTTCTTCCCCGTCACTTTTCTCTGACCCCATCCCCTCCCTCCAATCTCACCCTTTGTCGTGTTTTCACTATCCCCGCTGACCTTCCCCTATCTGACCCCGAACAATCAGCCCTCAGCAAAGGCCTCAGCTTCATCCCCTTACACCCCCATCTCAATGAATTTAGAGCTCGACACGATGCTGAGCTCATCTTCCTTCGCCTCTGCGCCCCCTTCTTTGGCCAGAGGTCTTCCCCCCCCCCCCCACACCCTGCACAGCGGACCCTTTCTCCTATCTTCAGAATTCTCGTTCCACCTGTACCTCTCTCTCTGGCCTCTTACCCTCTCTTGATCTTTTCATTGGGAACTGCTGGCATGACATCGACCGTCTCAATTTCTCTACTCCCCTCACTCACTCTAATCTACCTCCCTCTGAACTTGCAGCACTCCGTTCTCTCAGGTCCAACCCTGACATTGTCATTAAACCTGCTGACAAGGGCGGTGCTGTTGTTGTTTGGTGAACGGACCTCTACCTTGCGGAGGCTGAACATCAACTCTCCGACACCTCCTCCTACCGCCCCCTGGACCATGACCCCACTGCTGAACATCAAGCCATGGTTTCCCAGACCATCATTGACCTCGTCTCCTCTGGAATTCTTCTCTTTCCCCACCCCCACCATGGCCTCTAACCTCATAGTCCCCCAACCCCACACAACCCGCTTCACCTTCTTCCCAAGATCCACAAGCAGGACTGTCCCGGTAGACTCATCTTTTCAGCCTGTTTTTGTCCCACAGAACTTATTTCTTCCAATCTTGACTCTTTTTCTCCCCTTGTCCAGTCTCTTCCGACCTGCATCCACGACTCTTCCATCACCCCTTTAACAGTTTTCAGTTTCCTGGCCATAACAGTCTCCTTTTCACCATGGACGTCCAGTCCCTCTACACCTCCATCCGCCACCAGGACAGCCTATGGGCCCTCTGCTTCTTCCTTGAACGGAGGCCCAACCAGTCCCCATCCATCACCACCCTCTTCCGCCTGGCTGAACTTGTTCTTACGTTGAACAACTTCTCCTTTGAATCCACTCACTTCCTCCAAATAAAAGGTTTCGCTATGGGAACCCATATGGGTCCTAGCTATGCCTGCCTTTTCATGGGATATGTGGAACATTCTTTATTCCAGTCCTACTCAGGTTCCCTCCCTCACCGTTTTTCCTGGAACACCAACATCTGTATCGGTGCCGCTTCCTGCTCTCGATCCGAACTGGAAAATTTCATCAACTTTGCTTCCAATTTCCACCCTTCCCTCACCTTCATATGATCAATCTCTGACTCTTCCCTTCTCTTGACTTCTCTATCTCCGTTTCTGGGGATAGGCTATCAACCAATATCTGCTATAAGCCCACCGACTCCCACAGCTAACTTAATTACACTTCCTCCCATCCCACTTCCTGTAAGGACGCTAATCCCTTCTCCCAGTTTCTCCGTCTCTGACACATCTGACGATACCACCTTCTACACCACTGCTTCCGATATGTCTTCCTTTCTCCTCAACCGAGGATTACCCTCCACTGTAGTTGACAGGGCCCTTGGCCGTGTCCGTCCCATTTCCCGTACTTCTGCCCTCACCCTTTCCCCTCCCTCCCAGAACCATAATAGGGTCCCCCATGTCCTCACCTTCCACCCCACCAGCCTCCACATTCAACATATCATCCGCTGCCATTCCTGCCACTTCCAGCGCGATGCCGCCACCAAACACATCTTCCCCCGCCCCTCCCCTTTCAGAATTCCGAAAGGACCGTTCCCTCCGTGACACCCTGGTCCACTTTTCCATCGCCCCCAATACCCGCTCTCCTTCCCCTGGCACCGCCCTGTGCGGGCACAGAAATTGCAACACCTGCCCTTTCACCTCCTCCCTTCCCACCGTCCAGGGTCCCAAACACTCCTTCCAGGTGAAACAGCGGTTTACTTGTACTTCTTTCAGTTTAGTATACTGTATCTGCTGCACACAATGTGGTCTCCTCTACACTGGGGAGACCAAACTCAGATGGGGTGATCGCCTTGCTGACCACCTCCGCTCAGTCCGCAAACGCGACCCTGACTTCCGATCGCTTGCCGTTTTAATTCTCTGTCCCATTCCCACCTCTCAGTCCTCGGCCTCTTACACTCTTCCAATGAAGCTCAACGGAAGCTCGAGGAACAGCACCTCATCTTTCGATTAGGCACTTTACAACCTTCTGGACTCAACATTGATTTCAATAACTATAGATTATAACCACTGCTACCATTTTGTTTCGGACAGCAGGTGCTGGTAATGGTTCTGATGTTGCCATTTACATCTACTATAAGCCCACCAACTCCCACAGCTACCTTGATTACACTTCTTCCCACCCCGCTTCCTGTAAGGATGCTATTCCCTTTTCCCAGTTTCTCCATCTCTGTCGCACCTGTTCTGATGATGCCACCTTCCACACCAGTGCTTCTGATTTGTCTTCCTTCTCAACCGAAGATTCCCCTCCATTGTAGTTGACAGGGCCCTTGACCATGTCCGTCCCATTTCCTCTAGGCCCAGCATTTGTTTCTTTACTTGTCCCATTATCACCCTCCTTACACCATTATCCCTTTTGTCATTTAATCACTCCTGCTCTCCACCCTATCACAGACCTTCCCTTGTACTCCAACCCCCTTTCAATAAAGGCCAAAATGCTTTTTCCTTTCCTAATTGCCTGCTGTACCTGCATATTAACTTTTTGTATTTCTTGTACAAGGACACCCCAAGTCTCTCAGCACACCAACATTTAGTAGTTTCTCACCATTTAAAAAAATTCTGTTTTTCTATTCTTCCTACCAAAATGAATAACCTCACATTTCCCCACATTATACTCCATTTGCCACCTTCTTGCCCACTCACTTTATTTGTCTACATCCCTTTGCAGACTCTTTGTATCCTCCTCACAGCTTACTTTCCCACCTAGCTTTGTATCACCAGCAAACTTGGATACATTACACTCAGTCCTTTCATCTAAGTCATTAATATTGATTGTAAATAGCTGAGGCCCAAGCACCAATCCTTGCGGCACCCCACTAGTTATAGCCTGCCAAACTGAGAATGACCTGTTTATCCCTACTCTCTGTTTTCTGTCCTCTATCCATGTTAATATATTACCCCCCCCAACCCCACCTTGTGTAACAACCTTTTATGTGGCGCCTTATGCCTTTTGAAAATCCAAATATACAACATCCACTAGTTCCACTTTATCTACCCTGCTAGTTACATCCTCAAAAAACTCTAATAAATTTGTCAAACACAATTTCCCTTTCATAAAACCATGTTGAATCTGCCTAATCACATTATGATTTTCTAAGTCCCCTGTTACCACGTCCTTAATAATGGATTCCAGCATTTTCCTGACAACTGATGTCAGACTAACTGGCCTTTAGTTCCCTGTTTTCTCTCTCCCTCCCTTCTTGAATAGTGGGGTAACATCTGCTACCTTCCAGTCCACTGGGACCATTCCAGAATCTAGAGAATTTTGGAAGATCATAACCAATGCGTCCACTATCTCTGCAGCCACCTCTTTTAGAACCCTGGGATGTATGCCATCAGGTCTAAGGGATTTGTCGGCTTTTAGTCCCATTAGTGTGTCCAGTATTTTTTCTTTAGTGATATTGTTTTAAGTTCCTCACTCTCATTTACTCCTTAGTGCCCCACTATTTTTGGTATGCTTTTTGTGGTCTTCTACTTTGAAGATAGATATAAAATATTTTAACGCAGCTGCCATTTCCTGATTCCCCATTATAATTTCTCCTGTCTCAGCCTCGAAGGGACCAATGTTTACTTTTGCTACTCTATCTTCCTTTTTACATACTTGTAGAAGCTCTTACAATCTGCTTTTATATTTCTTGCTAGTTTACTTTCCTATTCTATTTTTTCCTTTTTTATCATTTTTTTGGTTGTCCTTTGTTGGTTTCTAAAATTCTCCGAATCCCCAGGCTTATTACTCTTCTTGGCAACATTATAGGCCTCTTTTAATCTAATACTCTCCTTAACTTCTTTTGTTAGCCACGGGTGGATCACTTTTCCTGTGGAGTTTTTATTTCTCAATGGAATGTATATTTGTTGAGAATATTGAAATATTTTTTTAAATGTTTGCCATTGCTTTTCAACTGTCAAACCCTTCAATTTAATTTCCCAATCTACCTTTGACAACTCGCCCCTCATACCTATGTAATTGGCTTCATTCAAGTTTAAGACTCTTGTTTCTGACTTAAGTACATTACTTTCAAACTCAATGTGAAATTCTATCATATTATGATCACTCTTCCCCAGAGGGTCCTTTACTGTGAGATTACTAATTAACCCTGTCTCATTACACAATACCAGATCTAAAATAGTCTGTTCCCTAATTGGTTCCTCGACATATTGTTCTAGAAAACTGTCTCAAATGCATTCCATGAACTCATTCTCCAAACTACTTTTGCCAATTTGGTTTGCCCAGTCTATATGAAGATTAAAGTCCCCACGATTATTGCAATACCCTTGTTACATGCTCCTCTAATTTCTTAATTTATATTCTGACCAACACTACAACTACTGTTAGGGGGTCTGTAATCTACTCCCACCAGTGTTTACTGCCCCTTTTTATTTCTGATTTTCTGAGCTTAGATCATTTCTCACTACTGCCTTTATCTCATCCTTTATTATCAGGGCCCCCCTTTTCCATTTTGCCTATCTTTTCTAAAAGTCAAGTACCCTGGAATATTTAGTTCTGAGCCTTGGTCACCCTGCAACCATGTCTCAGTAATGGCTACTAGGTCAAACCTATTAATCTCTCTCTGTGGCATTAATTCATCTAATCTTGTTATGAATGCTTCATGCATTCAGATACAGCACCTTTAATTTTAACTTTAATATTTTCCGCTGATGTGACCTTAGTCAGTAACACCTTTGTTAAACTCTCGATCCCTTCCTGACACACTCTGCTTGTTTTTACCCAAATTGCTACTCTGCTCCTACAGCCTTGATGTTTCTCTTCAGACTTATAAATTTACCCTTACCTGAATCCTTCATCTCACCCTCTCCACCCCCCCCCCCCAAGACTCTGAGTGGTGGTGTTTATTGTTCCCAATTGGCAGTTTTTCTCCCACATCTAGGCACTGTCTCCTGAAGTAACCCTACTGAAGCCACACTTTGTATTAGCTGTTTCTATATCGTGATGAGACCTATGCTAGTGGCACTGGCTTACCTGATGTCTGGATCTCATGCAGCTGGCTGCAACCTGAAAGTAAACTTTACTGGGTCGTCCTAGCCACCAGCATTTGCATACCTCGGCAAGTTTTACTTTCGGATTGCAGCCAGGTATGAGAGACCTGAGTGGGGGGAGCCAGCGTGACTAGAAAGGGGTCTGCACAATATAAAAAAATGTTATTTTGTGAGTACAGTTAAAAGGAAAAAAGTGCAAAACAAGAAATTAAAATAAGGCTGGTTCCAAATTAGTTCCTAAAATGTTCTCTCCCTACCTCTCCTGCAGCTTCGTACAGCATACAACATCCGTACCCAAAGGGTCAAGCTGGAGATTTGCAACTAGACTTCCACTTTGTCCAGTTGCAGGTGTACCTGCTTGCTCGAAGGTGCACAAGAACAACCCAGGATGACTGGCCCGCCCATGTAGAGAGCTGCATGGCTTTCACTCAGTGGCTTTTCTGCACAGCGTGACTGAGATTGAATTGTGTCCCTAATGCAGCGTATTGGGCATTACATGCTGGGTATACATCATGTTAATGGCTGGTTACATTATGTTTCACATTAAACTTGATAATGAGTGGGAATACAATGCGAACCTCTTAAAATAGACTAATCTGCACTGACCTGATTTATCCAATGTATTCAATGTGTGTTCTAACCAGGGATGGATTGGCAATGACCACCTAATGGCAACAGTTCTGAATCTTTAAAAATAAATCCTGTAAAAAGCACCCATACAGACGCTCATCATTTTTTTGATCGTTTAGCTGCATAATTTCTGATATAGAATATTTGGTCACAATCTGTGAAAGTGCAAGGTGCAGAATCAGATTGTTGGCCTAATTTGGATTAACAGCTCAAACTCTGGTAAAAAGAACACGCATTATGTTGTTAGCACCAGACAGAGCAACATGATTCTGGATAATGTACCTACATTTTTTTTGCAACTGTAATCAATGTAAGTGAGGACATGCCCACTAGAACCAGGGAGAGATATGTTCAAGCTTTTGTTTGGGGGAAATCCGTTTTTATCTGGTTTTCCCAATTCACCGATAAAGCGGCATGTGCTATAAGTGCCTGGCATCGTGTTACACACAGTAAACGATGCCAGGATTTACCGAGGGCGTTCTCCGGCGGAATGAAGATTGCCGGAACAATCAGAGAAACGGCTAAACCAGCCACTCACGCCGTTTCTGCGGGGGTTCCACCAATCTCTCGCCGAAGTTACGGCTGAAGATTGGGCGAGCCCAGGGGAAATTCGGACTGTGCGGGTAATACTTTGCACAGCAGGATATTCAAACCAAATCGACATTGAGGAATTCATGTTTTGGCAGGCAGCAAGAGGCTTCACGACAAGAAGATAAAGCATAATGTAAATAGGAGTTACAGGAAGCGAGGCTGTGAAAAAGACATCTTTCAATGGTTTACTCTCTCATTGCTCCTGTTGCTCTCGATGTAAAGATGAAGATGGGGACCTACTGAGTGGGACAGTGCGCTAAATAGCTTTGTTTCTGTGACAGTGACCTGGTGAAGTGAGATTTTTTTTTCTTTCTGAGTAGTTTCAGCCCGGTTTCTAGTGAATGCAGAGCACAAACAATGTGAGTGTTAAGGGGCGATTCGATGATCCAGCACTGCTGGCGGGGAGTGGCGTTCACAGGAAATGCATCTCAGAAAATTATTGAAATGGAAAATATCAGGCTGTACTCTTAGACTGAATAATTGAGGACAGCGTGCAACACATGTGCTTTCTCTCAGAATTAAGGGGTATTACAGCGCCAGTGCGCTGAAAAAATAAAATGCTTAAATTGTTACAAGCTCACTATGCCGGTCGCAATCTAGGTTGAAGTATATTCTTCACTGTAGTGTCCACCTGTGCTGTACTCCTTGCTGGAAGTGCCCAATCACAGAATCAGCCCTTTAGTCCCGTTAGTGTGCTTGAATGACCAGATTCTTGTTGCACTCTATACAATAGGAGCAATCCTAGAATAAAAGCGACTTGCCTTGAGCAGCCACTTTCCTCTGCTGTATGAGTGCTCCGTGCAGATTGCACTGTCATTTGGTTCCTTGGACTGGAATGTATTGGGACGGTTTGATGCTCAAATATTTTGGCTTACAGAGTAACATCTTGACTGCATTAGCTATCATTATGAAATAACATTTTAATGACTTCACTGAATGCCACAAAGTAAGTAAACAGACAAACAGAGAGATCTCATTTTTTCTAATGCCTCCCTGGAGAAGAAGGTTATATTTAATGAGAGTTATGTAATGAGATTGACTTCTCGGATTGAATAATTGAGGACAGCGTACAACACATGTGCTTTCTCTCAGAATTAAAGGATATTAAAACTCCAGTGCGCTGAAAAATAAAATGCTTAAATTGTTATAAGCTCACTATGCCGGCAGCAATCTAGATTGGAATATATTCTTCACTGTTGTGCCCATCGCCCCATCCCAGCTTGGGATTCTTTGATAACAAACATTGTCCTCAGCCCCAGCTTGGTCCATGTGTAGTATTTTCATCACTGCCTTTCCCAAGGATAAGTTTGAATGTGCTTTAATCTTGAGCAGAGAGTGGTATGACATGCCAAATTGCTCTGTACCTATTCCACCTGCAAATACTGAAGAACTAGACAGACTGGATGCCTTACTGCATTTCCAATCATTAGGCCGATCAGAAAGGTTATGAATGACAGTCATCCACAGAGTGAAAAAATAATCATAATTTAGAGAGGGGCTAAATTTGCAGAAATCTTCATGTATTTCAGAAATCAAGTTTATAGAGAGAGGCTAGTTGTAGGTTTTGGACCTCAGTTCCCCATAAGGTGAGATCCTAATTTCAGCTGTGCCTTCATGTGGGAGAATAATTTGAGGTGAGTGGGGTCCCTCCAGGACGCACTTTCAAACCCTGCCATGATCAGAATTACAGTAGAATTTGCCAAGGAAGAAATCACTTGCATGCTTCCTTAGCCAGTGTTGTCAGGTGGTGCAGACAGACCAAGAATACAGAAGAAGAAAGAACTAACTTTAAAAATGTATATTTGATCATTATTTACATTAAGACAGTATATCCCTCCCCCACCCACCCCAAAAAACATTGGCACCATTTGCAAGAGAAAGCTCCTTGCAAGTTATAAAATTATTAATTACTTTACTGGTGACAAAAAGCCATTTTTAAAAAAAGTTTTAATGGGGATGTCCCAGTTGTTTTTGTAATTTATCCCATTCATGCATCTGGCCTAATGCCTCTGCAGTTGAGAGTGGGTGAGTTACCTACTCCCGAGTGGCTGCCAACGCCTGGCTGTCACAGCCAGATGTGACTTTCCCTTTTGATTCTTCCCCTTGCTGGGGAGATGTTGCAGCCTCTGTTCAGGAATTGAGCACAGTGTTGGCACACTAACCTCCAGCACTGCCAAAAATGATTCATTCTTATAGACTGGAAATCCTCTTATTAAAAGTTGCCAAAGGTACAGGCATACACCCTAAATGTGCACCTATGACTAGAGATTGGAAAATTTCAATTGGTGCTCATTCATTGTGCCACGCAGTCTCTATAGAATACTTAAGCTAGAAGATAAAAGCAAAAAAGGATTGGAAATGCACAGCAGGCCAATCAAGAGCTGAAATTAAAAGACAAGTGAATATTTCAGGTAGGTCAGCTCATGGGCTGATGTTCCTCTTTAATGCTTAGTCATAAAGCATTTTTCTGGGTAGTGCACACAAAGGCAATCAGGGCAGGGAGGATTGCACGTCTGCATCAGAGCATGTCTGATTTTCCAATATGCACTCTGTCCAGGTGATGCTTAATGGTCAATTTCTAAAGAAAAAAATCTGCCCCCACACCTTTGCTAAGAATTATTTTTGGTAACAGCTGTATTTTTCTCATATATCCAGATGCAAAAACTCTTAGAAATAAAATTAAAAGGGTATGATTAAACAGAAAAATAATCAGCATTTTCACACTTTTGATTAATGTTAATATTTTCCACTATAATTTCTTCCAGATTTTTTTATCTCTTTTCATTTCCAACACAAGCAAACTCTTGACTGGGAGCCCAGGTTTTTATTCAATCTATAACAGTCTCTTAAATAGGCTATTTATTTTGCTGATAATCCTTAATACTTGTCAACATAAAAAAATATTTATTCATTGAATCTTACAGCACAGGAGGCCTCCCATTTGGCCCATCATGCTTGTGCTAGCTCTTTGAAAGAGCTATCCAATTAGTTCCACTCTCCACTCTTTCCCCATAGCCCTGCAAATTTTTCCCTTCCAAGTATCTATCCAATTCCCCTTTGAAAGGGAATTGTTGGGCACAATGCTGATGCATGCTACATCATGATATATATGTATAATGCTACATTATACGTATATACCATGCACAAATATCACACACATGTATGCACAAATTATTTGAGAGTTATGGAGATAGGACATGAACTACTTAGAAACAGTACTACTTGCTTAACAGTAAGTAGTGAGCAAATACTTATAGATTATAATTCTTGTCAACTTGTTTTATAATTGTTATTGTAACATACCTCTCAAGTTTCCTGAATTTTGTGAGAGTGTTCCAGAATGGCAGACTAAATTTATTCCCTTGCTTAATGCTTACATAGTCATCCCAGTAGATGCTTTCTCCTTTGTGTTTAGCCTGTCATTCCTCCGAGATGATCTCAAGGTAATAAAATAGATATGGATAAGGAAGGCCATTTGGCTTCACCCATCCATAATGAACCCACAGTCCCCTGATCACAGCATCCGACTGTTTAAATTATTCCAAGGTGCAAGTGAGAATGTAAGCGTACTAGAAGAGGGTATGGAAAAATTGTTAGAGATAACTGTCAAAAAACAGATGAAGGGAATGCAGTGGCTGTGAAGCATATGGATTTTCTGAAGGTGTCTGGTAAGGTATTTCACAGGAATCTTGTTACAAATATTCAGGCATTTGTATGAGGCAATGTAGCGGCATAGATAGAAAGTTGGTTGATGAACAGAAAATGAAGGGTTAAGGTAAATGGGTGTTGCTCTGATTGGAGAAGGGTTACATCGAGTTATATCAAAACTACAGTACAGAAACAGGCCGTTCGGCCCAACTGGTCTATGCCGGCAATTATGCTTCACACGAGCCTCCTCCCTCCCTACTTCATCTAACCCTATCAGCGTACCCTTCTATTTCTTTCTCTCTCATGTGCTTATCTAGCTTCTCTTTAAATGCATCTCTGCTATTCGCCTCAACTACTCCTTGTGGTAGTGCGTTCCACATTCTAACCACTCTCTGGGTAAAGAAGTTTCTGCTGAATTCCCCATTGGATTTATTAGCGACTATTTTATATTTATGACCTCTAGTTTTGGAAGTGGTGCACCCCAGGAGTTAGAAAGAATTTGGACTTGGGCACAGGGAAAATATTGAAATTTGCTGGCAACACAAAAGCAGGGAGTTCGGCAAACAATGAGAAAGACTGTTAATGACTTCACACAGCCAAAGACAGGTTAACAGAATGGGCAGACATATAGCAGATGCAATTTAATGTGAACAATGAAATAATGCATTTTAGAAGGAAAAATAAGGAATGGGAGTTCGCACTCAATAGCAAGACGCTGATGGATTTGGTATCAAAAACACAAATCCTTGAACATGTGAGTGTAGGGAATTACAGTTATAAAAAGGCAAATACCACAATCTTTTAATATAGATCTTGGAATATAAAACCAAAGAGGTAATAATAAATGTATATAAGGCACAGTTATAATACTGTAGAGTTTTGGGTACCCCATTATAGAAAGGACAATAAAGCTATAGAGAGTGTACAGTGTAGATTCACTAGGATGATACAAAGAATGAGAAACTATGGTTGCAAGGAGAGATTAAAGATAGTGGCACTATTTCCACTGGAGCAGAGAAGGCTAAAAGGAGATTTAATGAAGGATTTTTAAATTATTCAGGGTTTTGATAGTGTGAAGGAGGAAAGACTATTTTGTTTGGGGAATTAATGTCGAGAGGTCATCAAATTTGAATTGTCACAGAGTGACGAAATACGTTTGGAGAAATTTCCTTATAGAAGAGCTGTTGGAGCATGAAATACTTTGCCACAGTAAGTGGAGAAAGGAATAGAAAGATATGTCGATGGGGTCAGATGAAGAACGGTGGGAGGAGGCTCGTGTGGAGCATAAACACCAGCATGGACCTGTTGGGCCGAATGGCCTGTTTCTTTGCTGTACATTCTACGCAATTCAATGTAGGTAGTTGAGACAGAGATCATTACATCTTTTAAGGAAAAAGTGAATACATATTTAAAGCAAAGGAACATACAAGGCCGAGGACAAAGCAGGGATTAATTTTGCATTTGTGTCAGGTCTTTGCTCGAACAATGATGAGCCAAATGACCATCTTCTGTGCTATACATTTCTATGGTTTTTGCACCTGCTACCCTACCCCAAAGTCCATTCCAAGTGTTGATCATTCTTTGTGTGAAGAAATTCTTGACAGCTATCTTCAATTTGCATTCCACTGTTTTAATTATGCCCCCTTGTCCTACTCTTACAGTTTAATGAAGTAGTGCTCTATATATTTTCTTTACTTAAATCTATCTCTGGGGTCCCTTTCTGGTAATTTTCTTTCAAGGTTGTAAAGCTCATGTTTTTCCAATCTTTTTTTCATAATTCAGTCTTTAAAAGCAAGGGATCATCCTCATGGCCACTTTTGGCACCACCTCTAGGGCTTGAATGTCTCTCATGTCTTGGTGACCAAAACTGGACTTTGATGCTCAAGGTCTGATAAAAGCATTGTACAATTTTAGCTGGACTTCATCTGAATTATGGTCTACTGATTTGACTATATAAATTCAACATTTATTTTACTTAATTTCTGCTTTGAAGTATTTGGACATGTTAACTACAAAGTCTATTAATACCCTTAAGTTTCTTTCAACTTCACCTTTACCTATTTCAACACCAATCATGGGATATAAATGTCACCTCATTGGTTTTAATCCATATTGAATTTCAATTGCTCACTTGCATATTTTGAGCCATCTTATTTTGTGGGTCCTTGATCACCTCTTCAGATTTCACTGTCCCCTCCCACCCCCAGTTTGTGCCAATCAGAGCAGTTTTCTTTGAGCTTCTAAATCCAAGTCAGTGATGTCAATTGGAAACAATAATCTCTCTTCCGTTCTGCCTGGTGTGCATCCAATACCACACCCTGACCTTTCATGTGGCTACATGTTTAACATTGCTGCTTTCTGCCAACTGTTTCAGGGAGATTTATTGAATAATACTTAAAAGGTGGTACAATCCCAGCTTCTCCTGGTACTGTGAAACAGGTCTATTTCTTAGTGATAACCAATTGCTTTTGTGTCACGAGGAACCTGGGATAGTCATATCTTCCAGCAGGACTCCCTGAGTCTGACTGGCGGAGCAAGGAGAAAACATCAGTGCATGCCGCCATTCTGATTTTCCAGGCCCCTCTCGAGATGGATGCCACTGATGGGCCCTCACAGATGCAGGCCGCCACCCTGAATGCACAGATTAGGTGTGCATTTTTCCATCTGAACGGCCAGGGAAGCTCTGCTCCCCTGGTGGAATTGGACTCCGGGGATTTCTGGAATATGAAATATACAGCAGGCAGATAACACCTGAAAGAGAAAGATGATATAACCTTTTGAATGTGATTTCCCTTCTGGATGAAAGGTCACACCTGAAGCAATAATCTATATCTTGCTCTCAGTTGCAAATAACCTGCTGTGCATTTCCATTATTTATTGTAAATGCAACAGAATATTCTACAAAACAAACTAAAAATAACTGAGGTGTTAGTGGCATGCAAACAAAGTAGAGACTGCTCCATTGAACCACTTCAAGAAACCCTGTACCGTTGTGCTCAGTGGAAAGTATGGAGCACTCTACTATATATGGTTCTGCATTCATTTGGTGTGCACTTTCACCATTGCATTCCTTTGCAAAGCAGTATTATCTAGAAGCTAAAAGTAGCACTATTTGCAGATCAAACAATAAAAGAAACCCATCCAGGTTAAAAAAACATGTTGCTTCTCCTTTAAGTAAACAGTGTGAAAGCTTTCTGGTTGCCATCAATTGAGTTTAATTGCTTCTAGATTGTAAATCTATGGCCTGCCCTTTTAAACTGCTGCAGTCAAGGTGAGCTCCCTAAAGCTAGCACTAATAACACTGGGAGCCTCATTGGTATAATTAGGCTCACGCTGAAAAATTTGGCAGGGTCACATTGGGCCCGATATTGACTGGGCGGGTGGGTAATGAGCCCAGTAAAATCGGTGGGTTCCCCACGCGATTGTAAATAAATTGAAGCCACTTACCTTGGCTTCCGGGTTTTGCGCTGGAAAGCTGCACAGCGGGCGGACTGCGCACCCGCATCATAGGCTGTCAGCTGGAGGAGCCCTATTTAAAGGGGCAGTCCTCCACTGACTGATGCTGCAGAAAGGAGCCAAAATTACAGCATGGAGCAGCCCAGGGGGAAGGCTGCTCCCAGCTTTAATGATGCCTCACTCCAGGTCCTACTGGATGGGGTGAGGAGGAGGGGGAGGACAGAGATCTTCTCCCCGGCGGATGGGAGGAATTGGCCTACCTCTGCCACCACGAAGGCCTAGCTCGAGGTGGCAGAGGAGGTCACCAGCACCATCAACATATCACGCATCTGCATACAGTGTAGGAGGTGCTTCAATGACCTAACCAGATCAGCCGAAGTGAGTACTCTTACTCATTCCCCTACACTCCGTCTGCCACATCACCACCCCCACCCCACATCTCCTTCTGCACTGCCAACACTACTCTATCACATCACTCCTCATACCCACTCAAAGCTCATCCTCATCTTACCTCGCCAGTACTCATCCCACCACTACCACTGAACCCAATTCTCATACAATCTCATGGCTCTATCTCATACTCACCCTCTCATGCATCTCTTTCATGGTCAGCCTCACCCACCCTGCCACTACCTGTGCTGCAGCCACAGGGCATGCATCACATTCGTGCAGTAGGAAGCGTAAGGCAAATGTGTCGTGAGCATGAAGGGGATGCACAAGGGTGTTTGAGGGTTTGTCATCATTTTTACTTATATTTGATTTCTGATCAACTCACATTACATATTATATTGTCACCACTATTGCCATGTCTTGGCCATTCTTGACTGGCTTGTGCAATAAAGCCCTTTCATGAGGTTCTCCATGAACACTCTTGATGCCACCCATTGGGTCACCCTACAGTGGGTGTCTGTGTAGTTGCACGACTACTTTGTGCACATGCCTGTTGCGCAGCTCACATGGTGATGTTGCTTGTCCTCCAATGGAGTGATGAATGCAGCAATGGAACCCCCCCATCCTGACGGTGTGAGTGTGAGGGGGTCCACAAAGTAGGTAAATGTGTTTGGACAGCAGAGTTTAGGGTATGATTTAATAATTTGGAGTGTGGAGACAACGGTGTGGCAGGCAAAACATTGTCTGAGGTGACAGAGTGCCCTGCTGCAATGAATGAGGGTTTACCCCACACCTGTTAAATGGACCTTTGCAGCTGCCACTGGCTGCAACACGTCTGTTTAAACAGGGAGTGTTTCCCCCAGCATAGGAAACACCTCTGGGTAGTCCAAAATCTGAATCCTCCTAAAATCTCCAACTAATGAGGTCTGTAAACGATCTCAAGTACCCAGATAATGATCTTAAGTGGGATCCCGCTGGCTTTGATTGCCGGTGGGAGTCCCGCATGCGTGGACTGCGCACGCACCGATTCGCGTCATTGGGGAACCTGGAAGTGGGCGGGTTGGAGCCGGGCTCCGGACCCGCTCTGGGAATCCCCAATTTTAGGAGCCCCCCCACCACGAACGCACCTGCTCAGCCATCCGAAAATTGACCCCATTGTGTGGGCAGAAGTCACATTTGTCGTACTTCCACTGAATTTGAAAATCCAGTCCGGTGTGTCACCATCAAGACTCTTTATTTTCAAAGTGTTTTTGAAAATACACCTAAGAATGGGCACCTAGTTTGTGCTACATCTAACCTGGCTGTTCTAATGCTGGCATTGGATGAAAGAGCAGGAAAATAATCCATTCTCCAGCACCTTGAAGAGACCAAGCTTCACCCAAAATATATTTAAAAATATTTCTAAATGACTTAGGGTTCATCTGAAAAAAGCAAAATAAAGTTCTTTAGTCTTACTATTAGGAAACAATATCAATGTTTGGAAAGAAATGTTAGAAATACACAACAGGACACCATCAAAACTTGTAAAGAGAAAAGATGGCTTAACAATTCAGTGCAGACCCTTCATTAGGCCTTTTGGCTACACCTGTTGATCTGTCTTTTCTCTTTACAGATGCTGACAATTCTGCTCTGTATTCCCAGCATTTTAATTTTCATTTCATAATTTAAAGTAATTGAGTACTTTTGTGTTTAAAAAAAAGTACAATTTGAATCTTAAATCAGACACAATGCTTACAATAGCACGATGCTGTAGCATTGATCAATCCTCTACCCCAAATAACTGAAAATTGATGTGCTATGGTTTCTAATTTCAAAAAGAAGTCTGAAATCTGGGCTTATCGATTACGTTATTTTGTCAGGTTAGGAGTTTTCATACTGGAGATTACAGTTGAAAATGAAAGCATAGTTAGTCTGAGTTCATTAAGCTTCATTTCAAGGGTCTGAATTTTATGATTAACATTAAACATTGTGTTGTTGATAACTTATTCCTTCTGCTAAGCTGTAGGTAAACCCTAAATGCAGCAGTGAGTGGCTGTAGTGACAACATTCCCCACTCCACCATCTACTGGGCCTGTCAAAACATACCCCAGCATATTTAAAAAGATCTCAGTGATAATTCCTTGATTGTTCAGTGCATAAACTGTCTGGCATAGTACTGAGCCGTAAGGAACACGCTGGTCCCCTGTCTCTGTTGGTCTTACCTGGTTCAGGGAGGTGTCACAACACTCCACCTTCCCAGGATAGCAGAGAGGTCAGCATGTCCCACGGGGTATTTGATCATCCTAGACCAAACCATTGGTTTTCATACCGGGGTCGCTGTAGGTCACCAAATTTCTGCCAATTTGTAATCAGATTTCTGTATTTGTTGACTTAACACGAGTTATTTCAATTGTCGTAAAATAATAAAAGCAGATAGTATAACACAGAATAATAACATTGTTTTCCTTTGGGGAGCTGACACAGTATTTGAGAAATTAGGATGGGGTCCACAGGAATATTTACAGGGATCCCAGATCTATGCCAATATTTGCAGGGGGTCCCTAGGAGTGTATTAATATTTGCAGGGGACCCCACACTGAAAAAATTGAAAGCTACTGGTCTAAACACATCCCTGTAATCTTAAATTCCCACTTTTCTAATCCAGCTCTTTGAGGAATCTAATTGATGTAGAATCAACTGTTTTTACTGGATGGCTGTTTCACATTTCCACTGTTTTTAGGCAGGTCGGCAGTGGTGGAGGGAAGAAGTTTCTTTTTAACGTTTAGACTCTTGTTTATTTTGATACTGCATCCTTTTAGTTCTGATCTTATTTTGAGAGCACACCACTCAATGTTCACTGGCCTTTAATTCCTAGTGAAATTTCCAATGTTCAAAAAGAGTCAATGGGAAGTATTGCTGTTGAAGAGAACTATTGATGTTGAACTGTGATTTTTTTTTTAAAAGTGTGTTGAATATTGACCATAGATTATTTGCTAACAGATTACAGAAGATTGTAACCAAAACTACATAAAATGTAGAGTTTTACATGAAAAAATAAAAATGAAGAATAGGAGTAACATAAGAAGATAATGTCTTTGTGGCCATCCGCCTGCTGGAAATGTCAGTTGAAAGCCCTAAGGGGCCTGTGTCCAGAACGTTCTCCTCCTCTTTAGTGGAGTTCAGTCCAAGAATTTTGCTGCTTGGCTGACACTAGTCCATACCAGCTTCATCAAAGTGCCAGTGATGCTCTTGATCATCACTTATTGTTTTGTAACTGGGATAATGCCAAAAATTAGTTCTATAACATTAATATTTTTGTATCCCTGCTCCTAGTGAGTCATCCATTTCAATGGCTCTGCTGTAAACAGCCTTGTACGTGATGTGTTTAGGCTGCTTCAACTATCTCTTAACTTGCTGTTTTAAAAATGAGCACATCAGTCCTATGTAGTAAATATCACAATGAATAATCCTGTATATCACATACTTTCAATTAAATACATTTTGAAAATATTGGCTTAATCCTACCACTGCACATGTGACCAACCAGTTTAGCATTGAAGGATATAGTTTGTTAATAATGAGGAAAAAAACTAGTAAGATATGTTGCTGATATTCCCTGGTATATGCAACATTAACATTTATATTAAACGAAATGAAAAATGTGAAAATTGCTTTTAGTAGCTTAGTCAGAAACTCTGGATGAAGAAATGTTCCGTGGCTCGGTTCAGATTTGAAACTTTATTTTTTATTTCCTTCTCACAGTTTCTGTTTTAGGCTTTTCACACCACTGCTTTGCCAAGGGATCAAGTTGGCAACTTTCTCCCAGTCCTCTGGCATGGCAACTCATGTACTTCCTTGCAGTTGGTAACAAAAGATTGGTCCCTTTCATTTCAATCATGGTAGCAAATGTAGAATTCTAACGGTACTTCCAAATGCTGCCTCTCCCAACCTCAGTTCAAGCTGATGCTTTTCTTCCCTGCCAACCCCCCTCCCCCCCAAATTAATGCTGGCCACTCTCCTTTCTTCTCCCCCCCCCCCCCACCCCCACACTCCCAATTCCCCCCAGGCGCCCTTTAGTCCTTCCTTATTTTGTTGTATTAACAAACAACAGTTACATGGAATTGGCGAGCTATGGGCACAGTAAGAAACATTTCTCATAGGCCTTTGTTTTGGATATTGTTTGCATGTACTAGAGATTGCCTCAACCTTGTTAATTAGTGCATCCTTGATTGATCACATCATGAGACGCCGTGTCTCCATTACTATCAATGTTTATAGGATGATGGTATGGGAAGCGTTATTCCACAACAAGATAGTAAGAACATAAGAAATCGGAGCAGGAGTAGGCCATGCGGCCCCTCGAGCCTGCTCCTCCATTCAATTAGATCGTGGTTGATCTTCGACCTCAACTCCACTTTCCCACCCGTTCCCCATATCCCTATAAGAATGTACAGGAGTAAGCAGATGATGTTTGGCTTGGGAAACAGAGAAATTGATTGACAACCCAAGTGATCAACCCAAAATCTTGTCTGTGTAAAGCTTTGTCAGGTTGTACCTCAGTGTCTTATTTAGTATGTTATAATTGTATTCTTGTATTTTAATATCTTTACTACTTATATTGTAACTTCTTGATAAAACCTTTAAAATTTTGCAACAAAGCACCTTTGAGCCTCTTTGTACAAGAGACTGATCCTTTAACATTACTCACAGGCACCAAAGCACTGCCCTAAGGCAGCTCACCAATTGGCCCCACAATAAAATTTTTAAAATTGTGGTAAAGGAGATGGACTAGTCCCTACTTCAGTAGCAAGTGGTCTGATATAGACTTGGCAGCAGCATAGGAGGGAAGTGAAAACAGAATGTGTTTGGGTTTTCAAATGAAGCCAAATTGTCTTTATTCATTTCCTTAACTCCACATCTTTTTTGTAGAGATAGAAATAAATGTGGAAGAACATATTTTTTCATATGTGAGATTAATGTGACACTCTCCATTGATAGTACCAGACACTGTCACAGTTGAAAATGATTTAACCATATCTCCTGGAGAAATGGGAGCAAATATCACAACTAATGATTTGGTATCCATGATTCTCAGACTGTTGCATTCTGTGGATATCTCAAGTGATTGGTTATTCAGACTTGCGTTCAATCTTCTACTGAGAACAGTATGAAACTCATCAACACACACCTTTGATGACCAAGTGGTTTATTGGATGAAGTCCCTCAAGGAATGGATTGTTCTTATTGGGTATTGCATCTTTTGTCAATGCAAAATTCTCCTGGGACAAGGGGAATGGAGTTTTTTGAATATTATTTTCAAGGGCTAGAAATACACAATTAGCAATCAATTAATATTTATTCCACTCTTCATTGAACTACTCCATATCAACTTAATATTTGAATTTAGCAATCTGTATCAGATTTGATGGGCCAAGAGTTGTGGCATGCTACAAATGTGCATTTAAAAAAAAGTTGCCTTTACTATTATGCAAGGTTGTGCATAGGTAGTATATTTTCCATTATTGATCACATTTTTGAGAATTATAAGGGAATTACATAATAAGAAAAAGCCAAAGGTGGAATGGGGATGAAGGTGTAGGGATAAAGGTTTAGTTCTCTGATTAGCAGAATGTGACAATGGCATTCCCCAGGGCTTTGTGCTGGGGCCTCAGCCTTTCTCCATATATATTGATGACTTGGATGAAGAAATAGAGAGAGTTGTTTTTCCACATTTGAAGATAACACTAAGTTAGGAGGCATAGTAAGTTGTGTAGGTGAGAGCAGGGAGTTACAAGATAACAGACAGACTAAGTGAGTGGGCAAAACTATGGTAGATGGAGTTTAATATGGAACGGTGTGAGGTTATCCACTTTCGATCTGAGAAAGACAAATGGGAATATTTTCTTACTGGTGAGAGACTAGGAGCTGTGGAGGAGTAAAGGGATTTAGGTGTCCATGTACACAAATCACAAAAAACTAATGCATAGACACCAAAAAGTAATCAAAAAGGCTAATGGAGTATTGGGCTTTATCTCAAGGGGGTTGTGAGGAAGTGATGCTTCAGTTGTACAGAGCCGAGATATATATTGGCCTTGGAGGGGATACAGCACAAATTCACCAGAGTGATTTGATACCAGGGCTTAAAGGGTTAAATTATGAGGACTGGTTGAATTAGCTTGGCTTATGTACCCTTGAGTTTAAACGGCTGAGGAGTGATCTAATTGAGATGTTTAAAATTATAAAGGGATTTGGTAGGGTAGATACAGAGAAACTATTTCCTCAGGTGGGGGAATCCAGAACAAAAGGATATAATGTTAAAATTAGAGCTAAGCCATTTAGGAGTGAAATCAGAAACGTAGGAAAGCACAGAAGTGGAAAAGACCTTCCACTCCATCTGGCTGGTCCCAGAAACTGTGCAATTATCCACACCTGCAAATATCTTTCAAATTCTCCCTCCTCCAGTGTGTATTTTCTTAATTCTAAGATGCTAGGAGAGACAAAGGATAAGATTTGTGAGGTGCTAATGGTTATCATAAGGGATTTAATGGATGTTTGGGAGTTCCCATTAGGTTGGAAACAAAATAACTTGATACCCATTTGCAAAAGAAAAATGACAAAACAGCCAGGCAACTATAGAGCAATTTGTCTCATATCAATACTAGGTAAGAAAATGGAACCAATTGTTTGGAGCTATCTTTATAATAACATAGTAAACAGCAACCAACACTGCTTCAAAAGGGGGAAATCATGCCAGGCCAATCTCTGACTTTTTTGAGAAAGTACCAGGATGTTCACCTGCAGATTTTTTAACAAATCAAAGTTTGTGATTTTTTAAATATATATCCGTTAGTAAGCAGATGTAAGCTATAGAAGTTTTGAGATTTCATTTGCTTTCCATGAACGTGTGAGCTTTGACCAGGTCAAGGATTGTTAAGCAACATAAGGCAAGCCTGCTAGCCATTTTGGATCAGTGGCCCAGAGTTCTCACAAACGTGAGTAACTCCAACTTGACCATTTGGAATGGTCCCTGTTTCAGCAGTGCTGTGTAGTGTGGGTAAGCTTACACCTAATTGATTCATTATGTGACGCTGCTTGGGACATTTTGGAGAAAAGTGATAAGGTGCTATATAAATGCCATTTCTTTCTTTCCTGTATCCAAGAATCACCTTTCAGTTGTTAAGAGCTCTACACAAGTACTTCTACTGTGAAGGGATTTGTTCCAGGAATAACTTCCATTTGCCGAAGTATTTAATGAGACACTTTGCAGAGGAATGTCTCTTGAACATGGCTCATTGACAACATTACCATCAGCGCATCAGCTAGCCTGAGCCAATTGCAAGCCCTCTATAGAAAGAAGCATGGAGTTTGCTCCAGAACTTTCCTCAGATTGTACAAAGCCTAAATCCATCTAATCCTGGAATATGGCCATCAGCCTGGTGCACTGCAAGTCAACCACAGATCAAGAGGCTACAAACAATCTATAAATCGAGCAATAAGGACAGCCTATCACCGCCCATGCTTTATCTGCTCAACCTAGCTGAACTCTAAACAATGGAGGAAAGGCTCCTTAATATCCAGCAGAGATAGCTGCACAAGGTAAAGACTAATCGATCATTGTCATTGCTGATAGAGGAAGAAGGAGCGAACTCACCCTGGTACATTGACAACACTGCACTGTCTATGGGCCTTCAGTCGGCAGCAGACCGTGGCAACGTCCAATCACAGAGAGGATTCTATCAGAGGAGTGAGCTGAGCCAGTGAACTGAAATCTGCATACCCGTTAGAATTGACTGTTACAAATTTCAGAACGTCCCCAATATAAAAAGGATGTGTAAAGGATAATTACCCCCGGGCCATCCTTAGCAAGCTTCCAATGGTTCTAACAAACAAACTCACTGAGACTACCAGAGAGAAAAAAAAACAGATGAAAGATTAAAAACTGATAAGACAGCAAGACAACACACAATTCATGGAACAACGAAGCACTAAGTTATATCTATAAGTCACCACAAAAAATTTATGATTTTGGCCATTCGAGTAGGGAGGAGTGTTGAATTAGTTGCTTCTGCACAAGGAGGGAATATCCTCAGATAAGTCACGGTGCTTGTGCTTGCCACCTGAATAAAAGGCATATAACAAGATATTCCAGCCCGTGGTGGTAGAATCTGAATACCAGCAGCTAAGTTAGAATGGGTTTTCATTTCTAACTAGTCCCAAACCTATTATAGTAACCATTGGTTGGCACTAACTCATCTTTTCCACTGTTGAACACAAAACTGCTGAAAGAGGGACAGTTCTTATGTTATGGACGGTTCTCCTGTCAACAACCATTATCTCAAATGATCTTTGTATGCTTTCATCTTGGACCAAGCAAAACACAATCATTTGCCAAAGTTTGATCAAATACATGTCTGGTAAGTTAGATAGCAGTCTACTGAAAGGTAAGGCTCATTTAACATTCCACTACTGCAAACAGTTCAAGTGTCTACAGATAAATAACAAAATCTGTCTGGAGATTAGTTCATGCAAGATAACACAGAATGTTGGCATTTAGGAAATATGAAGAAAGAAGGTTAAATGGAACTAATTTTCCAAGCGCAAATAACTTTCCTTTCTTTCTGGGAATTTGGTGATAAGAGCTTGGTTGGTTCACAGCATAAATAGTTTCCTTTATTTGTGGCTCTGCTTTGAACTGCAATATACAAGTCTTTATCAAACACAGAATTAGTCAAGGATCAGACTAAGCAGGAATAGTAAGCGAGAAAGGAGGCAAAATAAACCATCATGAACCTGAAAATTCTGGAGGCTCACCCCGTCTCCAAATGCGTGGCAGGGCAGGACTTCCAATGCCAGTCTGCTCTGATATTGAGTCCATTCCCAAATCCTGAAGACAGGATCATTTACATAAAAGGGGACAAGCGCCCAAATTACGATGGTACTCCCTGGGGGTCTGGTCCATGGGGGTCAGGAATTTGAGCGTGTCAAAGAAAAGGGTCCCACCTCAAATTTTGCCTCCACCCTTCGCCTGGCTTTCACCTCAGGAGCACTGACCCAGGCCCAGGAATTTTGGGCTCCTTGTGTTTAGGGCATAGGTAGAGGGGAAAGGTTACATGGTAAAAAAAAATCTACCATTTTTATTAATTGGATTGGGAAAATAATTTAGAGTTAATCTCAAACTTGTATTACACTATTCTATTCACTTTAGTTTGTTAACATGCAGGTACAGCAAGCAATTAGGAAGGCAAATGGTATGTTGGTCTTTATTGCAAGGGGGTCAGAGTACAAGAGTAAGGAGGTCTTGCTGCAATTGTACAGGGCTTTGGTGAGACCGCACCTGGAGTACTGTGTACAGTTTTGCTCTCCTTACCTAAGGAAGTATATACTTGCCTTAGGACAACCCCCTCATCCAAGGAATCAATCTTTGTTGCACCACCTCCTATGAGGAGAGATTGAGTAGATTGGGCCTATACTCTCTAGAGTTTAGAAGAATGAGAGGTGATCTCATTGAAACATATAAGATTCTGAGGGGGCTTGACAGGGTAGATGCTGAGAGGCTGTTTCCCCTGGCTGGAGAATCTAGAACTGGGTGGCGGGGGGGGGAGCAGGGGGAGGAAACAGTCTCAGGATAAGTGGTCGGCCACTTAGGACTGAGCTGAGGAGGAATTTCTTCACTCAGAGGGTTGTGAATCTTCGGAATTCTCTACCCCAGAGGGCTGTGGAATATACTCAATGACTGAGTATCAAGACTGAGATCGATTGACTTTTGGACACTAAGGCAATCGAGGGATATGGGGATAGGGCGGGAAAGTGGAGTTGAGGTCAAAGATCAGCCATCATCTTATTGAATGGCGGAGCAGACTCAAGGGGCTGTATGGCCTACTCCTGCTCCTATCTCTTATGTTATAAACTACTATAGACATTATTTGTAGCTTCTTATTTCTACAATGTCTCTCACTGGCTGTTCCAGCTCCAGTTATCTATGAATCACAACAATCTCATAGCTGTCATTACCTGAATGTGTAATAATGTCAAAATTTAGAAGAGGGTAAAAAGCATAAAAAGGAGAAGGGACAGGTTATCAATGCCAGGACTAATAATTTTATAAGCTTTATGTACATAAGAACATATAAGAACATAAGAACATAAGAAATTGGAGCAGGAGTAGGCCAATCGGCCCCTCGAGCCTGCTCCGCCATTCAATAAGATCATGGCTGATCTGATCCCAACCACAAATCTAAAGAACACAAGAAGTCGGAGCAGGACCCGGCCACATAGCCCCTGGGCCCTCTCCGCCACCCACAGGGCATTGACCGATCCGAACTCAGCTTCATGTCCAATTTCCTGCCCGCTCCCCATAACCCCTAATTCCCTTTACTTCTAGGAAACTGTCTATTTCTGTTTTAAATTTATCTAATGATGTAGCTTCCACAGCTTCCTGGGGCAGCAAATTCCACAGACCTACCACCCTCTGAGTGAAGAAGTTTCTCCTCATCTCAGTTTTGAAAGAGCAGCCCCTTTCAGGGTTGTAGTTCAATTATTAAATTATCCACAGGAGACTTTAGCCAGTGGTGTTCCGCAGGGGTCGGTGCTGGGTCCCCAACTCTTTACAATCTATATTAACGATTTGGAGGAGGGGACCGAGTGTAACATATCAAAGTTTGCAGATGATACAAAGATGGGAGGGAAAGTAGAGAGTGAGGAAGACATAAAAAACCTACAAGGGGATATAGACAGGCTGGGTGAGTGGGCGGAGATTTGGCAGATGCAATACAATATTGGAAAATGTAAGGTTATGCACTTTGGCAGGAAAAATCAGAGAGCAAGTTATTATCTTAATGGCGAGAAACTGGCAAGTACTGCAGTACAAAGGGATCTGGGGGTCCTAGTGCAAGAAAATCAAAAAGTTAGTATGCAGGTGCAGCAGGTGATCAAGAAGGCCAATGGAATGTTGGCTTTTATTGCTAGGGGTATAGAATATAAAAACAGGGAGGTATTGCTGCAGTTATATAAGGTATTGGTGAGACCGCACCTGGAATACTGCATACAGTTTTGGTGTCCATACTTAAGAAAAGACATACTTGCTCTCGAGGCAGTACAAAGGAGGTTCACTCGGCTAATCCCGGGGATGAGGGGGTGGACATATGAGGAGAGGTTGAGTAGATTGGGACTCTACTCATTGGAGTTCAGAAGAATGAGAGGCGATCTTATTGAAACATATAAGATTGTGAAGGGGCTTGATCGGGTGGATGCGGTAAGGATGTTCCCAAGGATGGGTGAAACTAGAACGAGGGGGCATAATCGTAGAATAAGGGGCTGCTCTTTCAAAACTGAGATGAGGAGAAACTTCTTCACTCAGAGGGTAGTAGGTCTGTGGAATTTGCTGCCCCAGGAAGCTGTGGAAGCTACATCATGAAATAAATTTAAAACAGAAATAGACAGTTTCCTAGAAGTAAAGGGAATTAGGGGTTACGGGGAGCGGGCAGGAAATTGGACATGAAGCTGAGTTCGGATCGGTCAAGGCCTTGTGGGTGGCGGAGAGGGCCCAGGGGCTGAGTGGCCGGGTCCTGCTCCTACTTCTTGTGTTCTTTAGATTTGAGGTTAGGATCAGATCAGCCATGATCTTATTGAATGGCGGAGCAGGCTCGAGGGGCTGATTGGCCTACTCCTGCTCCTATTTCTTATGTTCTTACGTTTACTTCTATTTACAATAATTTCAAAAATGATTTACTGAAATGGAGCATCCATGCCAGAGAATTTGTTGTCATTTAAATACCCTACTCCCAGCACTGTGATAGGATGTCAAATCACAATGTGAATTTCGGCACCTGTCGTGATGACTCCCCACATTACAGACACTGAGACCTACAAGTGCTCAATATGTATGGCACTTAATAACTCAACTCAGAAGTACCTGAAGCCTGCATCAGTTGTATGCTAGACCCAGTAAGGCTCCAATCATTATGGAAGAGGCCCCCATATGACTGGAGTACCTGAGCTCAGGCCATTCTCAACAGATGCTGCAAGAGAAGCCTCGGCCCTTCAGTTCAGCCCTTGATCTTAAAACTACAATGTCTTTTATGTAACTGTTTGCAAGTCATTGTCCACTATATTGCTATTGTTGGAGAATAAAAGTAGCAAAACTTCTTGGATCCCTCCCGACAGCTTCTTAAAGTTGTTTTACATCTGTCATTTGTGTCTGTTTGCCCAGGGAACAGTTTGTGTGTGCTGTTGAGAGGAGCTATAGTTATCTATTTGTAGGTTCTAGAGCTGGAAGATCACAGAAGACATAAGACTGGATGGACAGAGTTCTCGGAAAGTTGTAGGGCTGGAGGAGGTTACAGAGATAGGGAGGGGTGAGGCCATGGAGGGATTTGAACACAAGGATGAGAATTTTAAATTCGAGGCGTTGCTGGACTGGGAGCCAATGTAGGTCAGCAAGTACAAGGGTGAATGGGAGAACGGGACTTGGTGCGAATTAGGAGACAGGCAGCAGAGTTTTGGATAGGCTCAAGTTTATGGAGGGTGGAAGATGGGAGGCCGGTCAGGAGGGCATTGGAATAGTAGAGTCTGGAGGTGACAAAAGCATGAATGAGGGTTTCAGCAGCTGATGGGCTGACAAATGACAATCCCAACTATGAGACAGGAGACTTGCCTGTACAACCGGCAGCTCAGTAATCAAATAGGTTCTAATAGACCAAAACTGTATTTGTAGGAAGGTCTCGTGAGGTCCAAATCTCTTGGCTCATCTGAAGGCAGCCTTGAACTGACCTTTATCCTGAAGTTTGTATCTTCTGGAGTTCCACTTGTTCCTCCTCACCTGTGCTCTGTGCTTCATGACTGACTGACTCGCTGACTCCCTTGGAGTGATTATGGGCCCGATATTAGCACCTGCTATCAGGTGCGTTCCTGCCGGGGGGGGGCTCTGAAAATCGGGGAATCCCGGAGCGGGTCGGGAGCCCGGCTCCAACCCGCCCACTTCCGGGTTCCCCACAGACGCGCTGGCGCGCGCGCGCAGCCCCCGCAGGTGGGACTCCGCAGGCAATTAAAGCCGGCGGGGTGCCACTTGAGAGTATTTATTGTGGTATTTCAGGTCGTTAACAGACCTGATTTGGGGAATATTTCAGGAGGGGTGGGATTTTACAAACAACTGGGACTGTTTCCCGTTCTGGGGGAAACACTCCTAGTTGAAATGGACGTGTTGCAGCTATCAGCCTGTGGCAGCTGCAAAGGTCCATTTGACAGGTAGGGGGGGGGGTGGGGGGGAGACCCTCACTCATTGCAGGAGGCCACTCTGTCACTTTGGACAAAGTTTGGCCTCCACCATCCTCCTCCTAATAATAAAATTCAACAACTTGCACACTTACCCCGGGGTCCAGAGACATGTACCTACCTTGCGGACCCCCTCAGATGTACATCTTCCAGATGGGGGCCGCCGTAGCTGCAGTCATGACCTCCTCGGAGGGCGAACAGCATCACCAGCCTCGCCGTCCACGCCGTCCACCTCTGATACGTGGAGCTCCACAACACAGTGCTGTGACACATCCACCTGCACAGCAGGAGGGAGGGCAACGGCAGAGAGAGACGCGTCGCAGAGACTACCCTCGCCACAGGGTCCACAGACCGAGGATCAGCTTCCTGGACCTCTCTGAGCAGCAGTGCACACGGAGGCTCAGAGTTACTCGACATGTAGTCGTGGACATCTGCAGCCTCCTTCATGCCAAGCTGCTCCCGGTTGGCCCGAGCACCATCTTCTTACCTGTCGCTGTCAAAGTCACCACTGCCCTCAATAACTTCTCCTCCGCATCCTTCCAGGGTGCCACCGGGGACATCGCCGACGTCTCTCAGTCGTCTGCACAAAAGAGCCCTGCAAATACACCTACACCCACTCTGCAGTGACACAATGGGTGGCATCAGTTGTGGGTCTTCATTGTGATCCTCAGGAAAGGGCATTATTGCACAAACCAGACAAGATACACAAACCAGACAAGATTCACAAAGACGTGGCAGTAGTGGTGACAATATAATATGTAATGTGAGTTGATCAGAAATGAAATATCAGTAAAAACCATGACAAACCCGAGTTTGCACATATGTGATGCATGCCCTGTGGCTGCAGCACAGGTAGTGGCAGGTTGAGTGAGGCTGACCTTGAAAGAGATGCATCAGAGGGTGAGTATGAGATAGATCCATGAGATTGTATGAGGACTGGGTTGAGTGGTAGTGGCGGGATGAGTACTGGCGAGGTGAGTAAGTGCAGGTAAGATGAGGATGAGCTTAGAGTGCGTGTGAGAGGTGATGTGACAGTGTAGTGTTGGCAGTGCAGAAGGATATGTGGGGTGGGGGCGGTGATGTGGCAGACGGAGTGTAGGGGAGTGAGTAAGTGTACTCACTGTGGCTGACCTACTTAGGTCATTGCAGCGCCTCCTGCTCTGTATGCAGGTGGGCGATATGTTGGTGGTGCAGGTGACCTCCTCTGCCACCTCGAGCCAGGCCTTCTTGGTGGCAAAGGCAGGCCGCTTCCTCCCGCCCGCCGGTGGGAAGATCTCTGTCCTCCCCCTCCTCTTCACCCCATCCAATAAGAGCTGGAGTGAGGCATCATTAAATCTGGGAGCAGCCTTCCCCCTGGGCTGCTCTATGGTGTAATTCTTCCTATTTCTTGCAGCATCTGTCAGTGGAGGACTGCCCCTTTAAATAGAGCTCCTCCAGCTAACAGACCTTACTGCGCATGCGCAGCCCGCCCGCCGCACAGCTCAGCAGTGGGGAACCCGGAACAAGAGGTAAGTGGATCCAATTAGCCTGCAATCGTGTGCGGGGCAGACTGATTTCACCGGGCGCATTACCCACGCGCCCAATAGCCCCCCCGCCGCGAACCCACCGCCCTGGTAATATCGGGCCCAATATCTCTGCTACTGTTTACCACTGTGAGAGTGGGTGATGCAATGTGGTTGGATGGGGCTCGTCAGTCGATAGGGAGACTATCTCCTCTTGTGCACCTAGAGAAACAGACAAAGATATTTTAGAATATGAGCACATAGCAAGACACTGCAGTGTGTTCGGCTGAAATGCTGCAATGTATCCACGTGTGTGAGGGATGAGTTAGTGAATGGATAAGAAATCAGCTGTGATATCAGTAAGTCAAAAGTCACTGATATGTTAACTTTCTTCCAATTCTTTACAAGAGTCTTGTATGGCTAGAGGTACAAAATACAAAAGTTGTAAACAAAATTAAATACAATTTTCAGAGAGAGAATGAAACCAGCTCTACAGTTATCAAATAAGAAGCTGTTCAACAGGCTAGAGGGTCAGTTTTCATTGTGAGAGTTAAACATCCAATACTTAAAAAAATTCTTTACTAAATATCTCTTATTAGTATTTATTGGCCCAATTTTTGTCTACTAGTGTAATTTAGTTCCAAATGGTTTTAAGTTGGTGCTAATCCTGCCAGAATGGTAAAGTGCTAATTCCTGGATCATGCCATTCTATAATTATTCACAGCTCTGGGAGCAGATCTGGGTGGATGTAAGGTAGTACACTAATGGCAGGAGCAGAAACATACATGAGTGAAATTTAAAAGCATGCAGACAATTAAGGGAAGTATCAAAATGGGGTGACAAAAAAATCTGAAACCTTTTTGAAATTCTCAGCCAACAACAACTTGCATTTATATAGCACCTTTAACATAGTAAAACGCCCCAAGGTGCCCACGGGGCCGAATATCAAACAAAAATTTGACACCAAACCACGTAAGGGGATATTGGGGTAGGTGACCAAAAGTTTGGTCAAAGTCGTAGGTTTTAAAGGAGTGTCTTAAAGGAGAGAGAGGCGGAGAGGTTTATGGAAGGAATTCCAGAGCTTAGGGCCTAGGCAGCTGAAGGCATGGCTGCCAATGGTGTAGCGATGAAAATCGGGGCTGCACAAGAGACAAGAATTGGAGGAGCACAGAGATCTCGGAGGATTGTAGGGCTGGAGGAGGCTACAGAGATAGGGAGCGGTGAGGCAATGGAGGGATTTGAAAACATGGATGAGAATTTTAAAAAACGAGTCGTTGGCAGACCAGGAGCCAATGTTCGTCAGCGAGCACAAGGGTGATGGGAGAACAGGATTTGATGTGAGTTAGGATACGGGCAGCAGAGTTTTGGGATGAGCTCAAGGTTACGGAGGGTGCAAGGTGGGAGACCGGCCAGGAGAACATTGGAATAGTCGAGTCTAGAGGTATCAAAGGCATGGATGAGGGTTTCAGCAGCAGATAAGCTGAGGTAGGGGCGGAGGCAGGTGATGTTATGGAGGTGGAATTCGGGGGTCTTGGTGATGGAGAGGATTATGGGGTCGGAAGCTCATCTCGGGGTCAAATGGGACGTCAAGGTTGCGAACACTCAGTCTGGTTCAGCCTCAGGGAGAGGGATGGACTTGATGGCTAGGGAACAGAGTTTTTGACGGGGACCGAAGACAATAACTTCGGTCTTCCCAGTATTTAATTGGAGGAAGTATCTGCTCATCCAATATTGGATGTTGGACAAGCAGCATGACAAATCAAGGGCAATGGACGGGTCGAGAGAAGTGATGGAGAGGTAGAGCTGGGTGTTGTCAGCGTACGTGCAGAACCTGACGTCGTGTTCTTGGATGATGTCGCCGAGGGGCAGCATATAGATGAGAAATAGGAGGGGGCTAAAGATAGAACCTTGGGAGACTCCAGAGGTAACGGTGCAGGAGCGGGAAGAGAAGCCATTGCAGGTGATTCTTTGGCTATGACTGGATAGATAAGAATGGAACCAGGTGAGCACAGTCCCACCCAGATGGACAACGGAGGAGAGGCTTTGGAGGAGGATGGTATGGTCAACTCTGTCAAAGGCTCCAGACAGGCCGAGAAGGATGAGGAGGGATAATTTACCACGGTCACAGTCACATAGGATGTCATTTGTAACTTTGATTAAGGGCTGTTTCAGTACTGTGGCAGGGGTTCAAACATGGAGTTGTGGGAAAGATGGGCACGGATTTGGGAGGCGACAACACGTTCAAGGACTTGAGAGGAAAGGGAGGTTGGAGATGGAGCGGTAATTTGCAAGGACAGAGGGGTCAATGGTGGGTTTTTTGAGGCGGGGGTGATGACAGCAGATTTGAAGGGGAGGGGGACATTAGCTGAGGAGAGGGAACCGTTAACAATATCAGCTAACATGAGGGCCAGGAAGGGAAGTTGGGTGGTCAGCAGTTTAGTGGGAATAGGGTCGAGGGAGCAGGAGGCGGATCCCGTGGTCAAGATGGACTCGGAGAGGGCATGAGGGGAGATAGGAGAGAAACTAGAGAAAGATGAGAGTTCAGGGCTAGGGCAGGGGGAACTGGAGGGGAAGTTTGGCTTGGTGGACTAGGGGAAGGGAGGGAAGCGGCAGAGGCAGCTGAAAGGATGGTCTCGATCTTAGTGACAAAGAAATCCATGAACTCCTCGCACTTGTTGTTGAGGGTGAAGGGAGCAGGGGAGATGGGTTTAATATGACAGTTTGTAGAGGAGAAGTGAAGTCAGGGGTTATCTTTGCATTCCAGGAAGATCCTGGAATAGTGAGCAGTTTTGGCAGAGGAGAGCTTTATGTGGTCCAGCCAGATCTGGTGATGAATGGCTAAACCAGTTGTCTGCCATAAATGTTCAAGTCTGTGTCCCTTGGAACCCATTAGTTCCCATTGGTATTGTAACCCATTAGTAGTCTTTACCAAGGTTGAAAATGCATGGGATTAACAAGTGACAAACAAAAATGAAGGGAAAATACTTATGTGCTGGCATGAGCCTGCAGGTTAGTGATGGAGCAGACCAGCATCCAACCCCCATGTTCAATGGCTGCTGAAGTGGAGATGGTGCTGCATGAGGTGGCTAAGAAGAAGGTCACCTTCTGACACTCCACAGCACAATCCCCATCAATCGCATTACAACCTGCCTGAATGGAGGTGGAGGCAGGCTTGAGGCTGCAGTTGATTGGTACTGCCATTGGCGGCACCTCTTTTCTTGGCATTTGTGTAAGCCATTTCCTTTAGTTTTATACTCCATCGTACCTCATATGTTGACTATGGTTGCTTGACCAGTAGAACTTTTGCTCTTTAGGGGTATGTATTGGTCTTGTATTATACTAAATTTTTCTTTGAATACCTCTCACTGTTTTTCTGAAGGTTTCTGTTAACAGCTCAGCCCAGTTTAACGTGTTCAGTTTGCGTCTCATTCCTTTGAAGTCAGCCTTACCTAAGGTTAAAACCTCGATTTGTTTGTGTCTTTTTCCTTCTCGAACTTAATGTCAAACTCTATCATGTTATGGTCACTATTTGCAAGATGCTCCCTTACTGTCAGATTATTAATTAATTCTGGCTCACTGCACATTAATAAATCTATTATGGCCTGTTCCCTTGCAGGTATTATAGCCTGCCTTAAATGGCTTTTCATAATATATGAGGTGGTTTACATTGGATATTTTCTTGTTAGTTTTAGTATGATTGAGCCAAGACTTGCCACTCAAATCCTTTACAATAAAAGGCTATATCAGCAACATCAGAGGCTGCCAATGGCGGAGATTCAAATTCTGAGTCACAGTCAGTGTCATGTTGAATTCCATCATAGCACTGATTTATTGCTGCTCTGCTCTATGTCTGAGTTTGTTTCAGACATCATCCCTGGCATTTCTAAAGCCTTGGAGTTGCTACTCATCATCTGGGTCACATTGTTTCACCCAGTCTCCAGTTCAGGTTCTACTGACTTCAATTTGTATCATGGGGATGAAATTTCAACTCCATAGAACTTCACAGCACAGAAAGAGATTATTAGGCCCATTATGCCTGTGCTGGCTCTTTGGTAAAGCAATCCAAAACAAATCCCAGTGTCCTGTTTAAAATGTTTAACCACTTTTTCCCTTAAAGAAGCAATGGCCTCTGTCTCCCTGTGGCAAAGCATTCCATGCTGTAACAACCAGTGTAAAGACATTTCTCCTAATTTCTAATCATAATTTTAAATTCCTATCTATTGTCACTCGCTAAACAGAGGAAATAGTCTCACCTTGTCCACCCAGTTAAAACACTCCGTAATTTTAAAAACCTATTAAATCACCACAGATTTATGTCACCTGCTGCTGCCACAACTGGAGCCCCAAATGTGGGCACGGACTGCGTTGCCTGGGGCTGTCGAGGTTACCGTGGCCTTTAACATTTATGTCACTGTTTCATTCCAGGTTGCAGCAGGTGACATCAGTAACCTATTGCAGTTTGCAGTGCACCGCTGTATCTGAGAGGTCACAGAGGCTGTCTATACCAAGAACATCACACATACATCACATTACCCAAGGGCAGACCTGTTTGCCTTTTCTTTTTATTATCAAGAAGTACTTGATCATCTCAATTGAGGCTCCATTTATCTTTCACTCTCTGTTATTGGCTAACTTTAGTAGTATGCATCTTGGTATCTTAGATAGCTTCATAGTAATCTTCACATAGGCCCCATAATCTACAACACTCTCGTCCACCAAGGTATGCCCAAAAATAACATCTAAAAAAAGAATAAAGTTGATCCAGAAAATTGTTCACAGTAACAAAGGATTCAAAAATAGGCATTTAATTACGACTGGGAATTCAGGTAGAACTAGTTCACACAAAGGACATATGAAATAGGTCATCAGGGAAAGTTTTAAAGCAAATCTTACAAACGGTTCCAAGAGAAACTAAATGTACTTCTGGAAAAGTAGGGGATTGAAGAATATGGTAAGGGTGGTCTTGCTAGGCCAAGTGGATTTTCCTGTTCCTAAATTTCTACTTTCCTAAACGTTTTGTCGAAATGGGAGGCTCAGTAAAGCGAATTCTGTGCTGTGTCTCCACATTTTGATTTTTATCCAATTAGGATATTCCCATGTTTTAGAAAAGCCAGTAAATCAGTATTTTTCCTCCTCTGACATTTATTTGTTCTTCCAACAACATATAAAGATTCAAGAAAAAAGGCGGATGGGAGCACATTCTTTTTCATACCAACTTAAGAGATAGCTTTAAAAAAAATAATTGACAAGGATGCCTGGAAAACAAATCGTATTACAGGAAACATGTGGTTATACCTAACTCTAAAATATATCCTAAACTAACTGCATCCAATATTTTCCAGAAAAATTTGGATTATATGTAATTGGCCCCTAAACTCCTCAGACATCACAGCAATTGGAAAACTCAAGGAATGTGATTCAATAAACAAACATTTAAATTAAATGCACTTTGATTTATCTTGGCAGTGTTTTAAAATTAATCAATAGAACCATATAAATTTACAGCACAGAAGGAGGCCATTTGGCCTGTCGTATCTGTGCTGGCTGTACGCTAGAGCAATCCTAAACTAATCCCACTGCTCCGCTCTCTCCCCATAGCCTTGTATTTTCCTCTGCTTCAAATATTTATACAGTTTTCCCTTCAGTGAAGCAATAGTCTCTTCATCAACCATTCCATGTGCTAACAACCCACGGCATAAAGATATTTCTCCTAACCTCTTTCCTCACTCTCGATGATTATTTAAAATTGATGATCCCATCACCACTGACTCCCTAACCAGAGGAAATAATCTTTCCCTATTCACTATCAAAACATCATAATTTTAAAAACCTCTAATAAATCAACTCTTGATCTTTTCTGTGCCATTGAAAATGGTCCCAGTATCTCCAGCCTCTCCTCATAAATATAATTTCACATCCCTAGCATCAGTCTGGTGAATTGACGCTGAATGGTCTCCATGGCTTTAATATCCTTTCTATAATGGGGCATCCAAAACTGCACACAGTGCTCTAAGTGCAGCCTTATTAACATGCACTTGCACTGAGGAAATTATTTATTTGAATCCCTAGGTTTCTCTGTGCACATCCTTCAGTGATTTTCCATTATCTGTATACTCCCATTCTTTTTTCTCTAAAAATGTATTGCTGCACACTTATCCACAATAAATTGCACCTGACTGCCCATTCTGCTGACCTGTCTATATTATTGTGAAGTCTTTTACATTCCTCCTCACCATTTAGCAAACCTTTTGTGTCATCAAAAAAATTTTGGGGATTCTGTTCCCTATACCCAAGGAATCTCCATCTGCCTCAAACATGGTCCCCAGCATCAGAAAAAATTAAAAAGATACTTGAAGGCAAGGTTGTACACTGAGGTGCATAACTCTTAATTTACTGCTCCTCAACATCATTACTGCTGCCTCAAACTGCCATGCCTCTTGGTTTAGCTGGGATTATCTGTGTGTTGCAGGAGGAGACAGCAAGGCTGATCGTTTCCTTGTCCTTGACCTGGTGGAAGTCGAAGGCCTGTGCACTGAGTGAGACAGTCAGCCTGCACTGGAATTACTGGCCTCCCTGGTCAGGCTGGCATTCAAGGTGCACTGCAAGTGACACAGGGGCCCACTGGCAAAATTAAAATGAGTTGACCTTCCTCCAAACCCACATACTCTGGCAGGGTCAGCAGTAGAGGTCACCAGAGGGTACATTCTGGCACTTATGATGGGATATCAGACCTGTGGATTTTGGCCCCCCCTATCTTTGGTTGCCAACACTAATTCCAAAGAATCATTTTGACTCTTTCTAATTATTAAAGAAATGTATAAAAAAGTCATGCATATAGTGTGCATTTCCTGTAAGACTTATCATGCTTTTTCTGTCACAATATTTCTGTCACATCTGTCTTTCTTGGTTAAACTTGTTATTTCCAGCCCTGTTTCTTAAACTAATCTCTAATTTAACTCATTTTTTCCTAATTAACTCACTTCAGCTCTTCTAGCCCTTCTGTGACCTTCAGACTGCCAATCTTTTTAATTACAGGTAACATTGTTCTCCCCAGCCTCTGGTCTATGGCCTGTGCAAAGCTGGTGCCCTCTCCCTGCTCCTTCCTGCCATCTTTTCCCACTTGCTGCTCCTATCGCACCACCCTGTCCTTAGAACTGCTGCCTTCTCTCTCTCTCCCTTCCTGCTGCCATCACTCCCTTCTCCTATGCACCCTAAGCCTCAATGACATTCCCCCATCCCTGCTAGAAATCTCTTAACTTCTTCCAGTTCTGATGAAAGGTCATTGACCTGAAACATTAACGCTGTTTCTCTCTCCATGGATGCTGCCAGACCTGCTATGTATTTCCAGTTGAGTGTTTTTATTTCAGATTTCTAGCATCTGCAGTATTCTGCTTTTAACTTAGTCACGTACCTGAGTAACATGCAGCAGGATAAAGGTAAGCATGCTGAAACTCTGCCCCCATAGTAGCATAGCATAGCCCAACCCACCAAACATGACAAGCAGAAATATTTATTACCATTCCAGCAGGCTCACCTTTTAAACTCTCTCTCCATTCACGTCTCCGCTGCAATGCACCTGTTACTGATTTCACAAACTGTTTGTGCGGGTTAGCAAGACAAGCCTTGCCCCTCCCTTCCACTGAATCCCAGCTTGGCCACATTCAGGATCAGCACTCCTGCTCACCCACCAAATCCTCTCTTCCCCACTCTCTCCCTATTCCACACCTCCTCTCCCTCTCACTTCTTGTCTCCCTCCTCTTTCCCATTCCTTTCCCTCTCTCTCTCTCCCTTTCCCACCTCCATGACTCTTCCTCCCCCACTTTCTCTCTCCTTCCTCTCTCTCTTCCCCATCTGTCCCATCCTTCCCCTCATTTACCTCCCCTTCTTTCCTTTCCTCTCCTCATCCTCTTCACTCCCCTTTCCTCCTCCTTCCCCCAGCTCTCCTGTTCCCTCTCCCTGCTCCTCCCTTACCTCCTTCCTCTTCTCCCTCTTTCCCATCTCCCCTCTCCCTCAGCTCTCTTCCCCTCTCCCCCTCCTTCTATCACTCCTCTTTCCCCATCTCTCCTTCTTTGCCCCCTCCCTCTCTTCTCTTACCATCTCCACTCTCCCTTTTCCCAATCTCCTCACTCCACCCCCTTCATCCTACCTCTCCTTTCTTCCCCTCTCTTTAGGCCCTATTATCCCTGACCCTTTAACATTGCTTGACCTGAATACTCCACTTGGTTTTGACTCCCATTTGCAACGCCAAGGGAAATTGCCTTGTGTTTATATAAATGTTCTCCTTTTGGAGCAAGGTGGAAACTCTGCTTTAAGCATAGCCACATAGTAATATACAAACCACCCAAAACAAAAATAAATCAAGGAAATCCAGAGTATGTTATATGTACACAGTTTTGAAAATATTGTTAGTGATGCTGCCTGACATGCAGTGTGTTCCCATCATGTCATATTTTAATCACACACTTGGCTGCAAATAGCACAAAAATAACTCATCAAACTTTCCATTTCAACCGTCTGCACCAAATTGTGATTTTTAAATTAGTTTCTGTTTGGACTTCTTTTGTGATGTGCACATCCATATTCCAGAAATTTTTAAAACTTAAAAAAAATCTGCAGATGTTTATTGTACAGCTGTCAAAGTAAGACAGTCATGTCTGTGGCTGTTTTTAAAATTAGTGTTCCTCCGGTGAGAATTGTTGTGAGAATTTTAGGCGTCATTATAGATCTACACTGAGGAGGGAAACAGTCTCTTTTTACAGTCCGCTCTTATTTTAAAGTTGTTTAATTCAAATTATTGAATCAGTCAATGTTTTTACCACAAAATTTCAGCAATAAATTGTGAAGCCGGAGGTGGTGGTTGGACCAGATACTATGGCCCCAATATTTACAGGGAGGCGGGGAGGGAGCGGGGGTAGACGTCAGCGACTGGGAAACCTGGAAATACCGGGAAGGTGGAGGTCTTGTTGAGTTTAGCGGCAGGACCTCATTAGAATTTTTCTACTCCGTTTCCCGCCCGGCAGCTGGCAGAATTGAAGGCTGATTGGCTGGCGGGAGAGAGGATCACGGTTGGGGAGAGGGATAGAGTTCGCGGGGGGGGGAGGGGGATAGAGTTCGCGGGGGTAGGGGGATAGAGTTCATGGGGGGGAGGGGGATAGAATTCGACGGGGGGGAGGGGGATAGAGTTCGCGGGGGGAGGGGAATAGAGTTCGCGGGGGGAGGGGAATAGAGTTCGCGGGGGGAGGGGAATAGAGTTCGCGGCGGGGAGGAGGATAGAGTTTGCGGGGGAGGGGGGATAGAGTTGGCGGGGAGAGGGATGGGGATAACGGGGGGGGCGGGAGTTAGAGTTCGCAGGGGGAGGGTGGATAGATTTCTTGGGGGGGGCGAGAGATAGAGTTCGCGGGGGGAGGGGGGAGATAGAGATCACGTGCGGGGGGGGGCGGATATAAAGATTGTGCGTGGGGCGGGGGAGAGATCGCGGCAGAAGATGTGCTTGAGGGGCCAGGGGAAGCACTCCTCCTCCTCCTGGCCCACATGCGATGCTGGAAAAGCACTTACCTGCTGGATCCAGCAATCCTCGCTTCCAGCAATTCAGCTGCTAAATTCAAATGGCTGCCAAAATCTGAGGAACGGAGCCTCAATAACATATGATGACTGACCCACCTCTCCAGAGCGGGTTACTCGGCCCTCGGCCACCCCCGACCTGACCCGACCCACCACAGTAAAACTGGAAGTAGGCGCGTTCGTGGAGGGTGGGGGTTGAGTTCCACATTTTTAACAACTGAACCCCCCCACCGACCCTCTCTCACCCTTCGTAGGGGCATTAAAATTCCCCATGTCAACATTTAAGGTGGTTGAAGAGGAATAAAGGGATAGGGCAACAGAGCGGTTACATGGGATTAGGACGACTGCTTGTGCGGAGGATAAACACCAACACGACTGGTTGGGTTAAACGGCATGTTTTGTTATTGTAATTTATATGTAAATCTTTGTGTATGAATTATGGTTGTATTTCCACATTACTGAATTTAATTTAGTTGAATAAGTTAATAACTGCTATCTGAATTATGTAGCAAATGGAAGATTAGATACATTTCAAATCTTTCTCTCAAGATTTATTTATAAAATGCACTCTGCATCCAAAATTCGATTTATATTTTTTTAAAAACTTGGTTATACAGCACCTTTCACGATCTCAGGATGTCCCAAAGCACTTTACAGCCAATGAAGTACTTATGAAGTGTGGTCACTGTTGTAATGTAGGAAACGTGGCAGCCAATTTGCTTACAGCAAGCTCCCACAAACAGCAATGAAATAAATGACCAGATAATCTGTTTTAGTGATTTTGATTGAGGGATAATTTTTGGTCAGGACATCGGGAGACCTCCCCAGCTCTTCAAATAGTGTTGTGGGATCTTTTACGTCCACCCGAGAGGGCAGATGGGGCCTTGGTTTAACATCTCATCCAAAAGACGGCACCTCCGACAGTGCAGCACTCCCTCAGTCCTGCACTGCATTATATGGTGGTGCTAGCCAGCAATGTAGAGGTTTAGATGTTTACTCAGTGGAATAAGTTTTAAACTATGACGTGCTCCAACCCATCATCTTTTGTTCAATTACCTACAAGGGATGGGGGAAAGACACACATGCACGAGAATACTGTCCTTTGACAACTCGCTACCAGTTCTAAGGATTGACTATGAATTTGGGCACCTCAACCCACTTCCTGGTTATCACAGGCCCTTGGCCAAATCTTCTCTCAATCCAGAACAAACTGGTATTAAATGGAGAATCACAGTCAAAGAAGCATAAGGAAGTGGCAAAAGAAATAGAAAAGTTTCACACTGGTGCAGTCGGTGTTCTCTGTGCAGCTTGGGGCTGAGGCAGTGTAGAGGAAGCTTCATTTCAGAGTGAATGCCGAGGAGAAGCATTTTTCTGCTATTTCTTCTCGTGCTCCTCGCGCTGGGCCTATGCAGTTCCTCTCTTTATGCTTTGCAGAGTCAGAACATCAGGATATTGAGTTCTGGGACTACGCTGGTACACGAGGAGGAGCCAAACAGCAGGCTGAGGCCTGGTATTGATACCTGATTTATATTCTTACCAGTAGAGGGCTCTTGGACTATTCCCATTTAAAAACTGATATTAAAAGCCTGAAACACACTCCAGATATCAGTGCAAAGAACATGGAAAAGGTACGACATGACATGACACGATAATTGCCACGTTTTATTTTGGCATGTTCAGTATTCATTCCCTTCTACTTAATACATCGAGTTCCCTGCCTACAGACTTTTCCCAAATTGTGCAAGCAAAAAGAATGGGCCGGTCGGTCAACAAACTACATTAGCACAGAAATTGAGACATAATTCTGCATTTAGTTTATTTTAAATAAATATAAAATCCTGCATGTTTACCCAAATAATTCCAGATCCCTGAAGACTATACCCTGCAGTGTCCACAGAAAGGTCACTGAAAGTTCAGTCCGAAAAAAAACAGCAAGCAAAATTAATATATTTAAAGAGCAGTTATTACATCAATATTGCTGCTGTTAGTGTCCTAATATTCAGGGCTGTAGACAGATTGGAATACCATCTTTTCATCTCTACAACTTGGGCAAATCTCTCTCTACCAGTTCTAAGGATTGAATATGAATTCAGGCACATCAATCCAGTTCTTGGTTTTCACAAATCCATAGCAGCGAACTTCTTTTAATTCAGTACAAATTGGTATTAAATGGGGAATCACATTCTAAGAAGCATAAGGGGATGGCAATAGAAGTAGAAAAATTCACACTGGTGCAGTAGGCATGTTCTGTGCAGCATGGGGTTGAGGCAGTGTAGAGGAAGCTTCACTTTGAACCTGGCTCTGCTAGATCTGGTATGGATTTACTTGCTGCTGATACAGGGTGCCTAAAATAAAAATGTCTTCCACTCCCAAGTCACATCCCTCACCTTGATGAGTGCAAAATATTCACCCAGAGACAAAAATATAGAATTATGATTATTTTTAAAATCCCTCTGCTTTTTTAAAATTTAGTGCTGCTGCTATTACTAGTAACTGCTAGCATTAGTTGCCGAGCATCCCCCCACCTCCTAATATGAGATAGGTATATTTCATATAGGGAGTGCTCAGCAACTACTGTGTATATGTAACGTTTTCCCCCCATACATTATCTCCACTTGGCACAGCTCAGATTGGGAAATAAGCAGAGCAGGGAATCAATTTGTCCTTGTTCTATGTCTCTGTACACAAGTGCAGTAACATTCAGCACCAACTCTAATTAGTCTGCAGTTGAAGTGACCTGATGAATGATGATCCCTGATTTAACGACTGCATACTTAGCTCCCACACAAAGTAGGGCTCAGTCACACTTCCAAGTCAGTTTTCCTGACGATGCCATCAGCACTCAACAGAAATAGAGGGCAAAAATTTATTTGTAACTGTTTTGTTTTTACAATGCTTATATTATAATGATGGTAAGACTTGCTCAGTTCAGTGTATCCAATCAAATTGGTATATAACCCTAAATTACAATGGACAATAAGTTTACGTAAGGCTCTTGAATTTGGACACTAATATACATGTTTATGCTTTAAAATTGCTGCTGGAGGCATCCTGGAATTAGATAGCTTGTTGTGAAGTCAGCCTCTTTCTCCTCAATCACACCAATCACTTACCACTGCCAACTATCCCCATTCATAATGTCAGATCAGGGACAGTTTTACACAAATTTTATTCTTTCAGTATGTCTCCAACCAGCAGTTTTAAAGCACAGAACACACTAATGAGGGAGACAAAGCGACCCCATAAAGTGTACAAACATTGCTCTTTCACCAAACACCAAGTTTCTACGCTCATGGTGAGCTCAATTCTGTGGACATTGGCAACCTCATACATCACTCAAGTAGCCATTCTTCATATATGAACCTAGCTAGTAAGTTTCAGAAACCTATCTCACCCCAGGTTCAACACAGCTGAAGCTGAGCCTATGCTCACGTGAAGTACATATGTGCGGAAACCGAATATTTTATGTCCATACATGTCCAGTAGGAGTTACTGAATCAGGAGTAAAAACTTTGGTTTATGTCTTTCACCTCACCTTTCTCCAATGTGGGACTATGAGGCCAGTTCTAATGCCACCTACCACAACACAAAACTGGGATTGCACTTGGGATCGTCCTGGTCTGTATGACTCAATACTACATTTATCTACTGAGTCATTGAGTTTAAATCTACTTGAAATGTAATTATCAAATAACAAATAATGTACCCTTTTATTCCACATTTACATACAACAATACGTGCTTGGTTAGTCTATTTAGTGTGTTTTTAGAGCAGACTAGCTAAAGTCCATATTGATACCATAATTGTGATGTGAATCCCAGATGTTTCATTTCAGTTTGTGGATGTTTTATTAAAAATGGCGATCTCCTGGCTCGCAAATTGTTGGATCCTAGTCGTCCTGCCTACAAAACAATCTGTTCCAGCTCACTTCCTGGTGCAAATACTTTGCTTGCAGGACTGTTGTAAACAGCTTAGAATTTGGATTACTTTCAGTTTAAAATCTGTGCTATTTGAATGGTGTGTTAAGTGTTTTTACTCCAGCATTAGGTTAGGTTCACTTCTCCTGCTGTAAGTTTAAAAGAAACTGTCAAACACATTAATTTTAATTAAGCCCACAGTGCGGAAACAGTCGCATTCTTGTTACAATTTGGGCCTTTTCCAACATTTTTGCCTCATGTTCATGGCTAGAAGACATTTTCCTAAAGTAGATGAAGCAAAACCTGCGACTTTGAATGGATTAGGCTTCCCAGGTTTAACAATTAACCTCACATTATGATATAAATAAAAAGCAATAAACTGCAAACACTGGAAATCTGAAACAAAAACAGAAAATGCTGGCAATACTCAGCAGGTCAGTCAGCATCTGTGGAGACAACAGACAAATAAACATTTCTGGTGTAATCCTTCCTCAAAACTGGAAACAATTACAGATGAACAGGATTTAAAAAGAAAAACAGGACAAAGGGAAGGAGAGGAAAAAATGCACAAACACAAAGAGAAGTAGTAGAATTACCTGTAAGATACTTAAAAGGAAAACTGCAAATGGCAAAATGGTTGAAATGACATTAACAAGAGATGATAGGAAAAGTATAATAAAATAAATTAAAGACATGCTTCTTTCACATTACAAGCAGTCCTTTGAGATAAACAAACCAGCTGAGAGATTAACCACCATCACATCTCCTTATTTCTGTAACCTCCTCCTGCCCTACAACCTTCAGTGATCTCTGCGCTTATCCAAGTCTTGCCTCTTGCTCATCCCCGATTTTAATCGCTCCACCATTGGCGGACGTGTCTTCAGCTGCCTAGGCCCTAAGCTCTGGAATTCCCGCCCCAAACCTCTCCGCCTCTCTCTCCTCTTTTAAGACACTCCTTAAAACCTACAACTTTTGACCAAACTTGTGGTCACCTGTCCTAATATTGCCTTATGTGGCTCAGTGTCAAATTTGGTAACGCTCCTTTGAAGCATGTCCGGACATTTTACTACGTTAAAGGCGGTATATAAATGCAGGTTATTGTTGTTGTAATGAGGTGTTAATGATTGGAAATTGTCATTTCCTTAGATAATGGATTTTCTTAATGACTCAGTACTCAGATAATAGGATCAACTCCATCACAGTCTCTCATGCTTTACACATTTTCTTCCGCTGATTCATTCTTCAATAAATTCATAATTTGATTAATTTCGAAGCAAAGGCTTGCTGGGGTTGTGTCCCCGACACACTGTAGTTGTCATTGCAGTTTATAAGGAAACATTACTTTATTTTCAATCGTTAAAATATGTATGTTGGTCACATGCTTCATTGAAAACTGCTATGTAAATATTTCCTACAGGAATTCGAATGTAAAAATGTCCAGACTTACCTCTTATGTTTCCTTATAAACCCGGTGAGTGGCACTCTACTACAACAACAACTTGCATTTATATAGCGCCTTTAACGTGGTAAAACGTTCTAGGTGCTTCACAGGAGCATTATCAAACAAAATTTGACACCAAGCCACATAAGGAGGTATTAGGTCAGGTGATCAAAAGCTTGGTCAAAGAGGTAGGTTTTAAGGAGCGTCTTTTAAAGGAGAGAGAGGTAGAGAGGTTTAGGGAGGGAATTCCAGAGCTTAGGGCCTAAGCATCTTAAGGCACGGCTGCCAATGGTGGAGCGATTAAAATCGGCGATGTGCAAGAGGCAAGAATTGGAGGAAGACAGAAATCTCAGAGGGGTGTAGGGCTGGAGGAGGATACAGAGATAGGGAGGGGTAAGGCCATGGAGGGATTTGAAAACAAGGATGAGAATTTTAAAATCGAGGCATTCCTGGACCGGGAGCCAACGAAGGTTAGCAAGCACAGGGGTGATGGGAGAACGGGACTTGGTGCGAGTTAGGATACGGGCAGCAGAGTTTTGGATGAGCTCAAGTTTATGGAGGGTGGAAGATGGAAGGTCAGCCAGGAGACGATTGGAATAGTCGAGTCTTGAGGTACCAAAGGCATGGATGAGGGTTTCAGCAGCAGCTGAGCTGAGCTGAGGCAGGGGTGGAGACGGGCAACGTTACGGAGGTGGAAGTAGGTGGCCTGAGTGATGGAGCAGATCTGTGGTCAGAAGCACATCTCAGGGTCAAATTGGACGCCAAGGTTGCGAACGGTCTGGTTCAGCCTCAGACAGTGGCCAAGGAGAGGGATGAAGTTGGTGGCTAGGAAACGGAGTTTGTGGCGGGGACCAAAGACAATGGCTTCGGTCTTCCCAATATTTAGTTGGAGGAAATTTTTCCTCATGTCAGACAAGCAATGTGACAAATGAGATACAGTGGAGGGGTCGAGCGAGGTGGTTGTGAGGTAGAGCTGGGTGTCGTCAGCGTACATGTGGAATCTGACATTGTGTTTTTTGATGATGTCACTGAGGGGCAGCATGTAGATGAGAAATAGGAGGGGGCCAAGGATAGATCCTTGGAGGACTCCAGAAGTAATGGTGCGGGAGGGGCAAGAGAAGCCATTGCAGGTGATTCTCTGGCTACGACGCGATAGATAAGAATGGAACCAGGCAAGTGCAGTCCCACCCAGCTGGATGACGGAGGGGAGGTGCTGGAGGAGGATGGTGTGGTCAACCGTGTCAAAGGCTGCTGACAGGTTGAGAAGGATGAGGAGAGATAGTTTACCACAGTCACATAGGATGTAATTTGTGACTTTGATAAGAGCCGTTTCAGTGCTGCGGAGGGGCGGAAACCTGATTGGAGGGATTCAAACATGGAGTTGCAGGAAAGATGGGCAGGGATTTGGGAGGCGACAACACGTTCAAGGACTTTGGAGAGGAAAGGGAGGTTGGTGATGGGGGCGGTAGTTTGCATGGACAGCGGGGTCATGGGTGGCTTTTTTTGAGGAGGGGTATGATGACGGCAAATTTGAAGTGGAGGGGGACAGTACCTGAGGAGAGGGAACCGTTAACAATATCAGCTAACATGGAGGCCAGGAAGGGAAGTTGGTTGGTCAGCAGTTTAGTGGGAATGGGGTCGCGGGATCTCTATTAGGATTTCCAATGTTAATCTGATCACTGATCTACACTGACTTCCTGTAATACCATGTGGCACTGTATTATCTGCTCATCACAAATCACCAAAAATGCTCAGTAACTGAAATTTCTAAAGTCCAAAATAAGAATTTTAATAAAATGTAAAAATGACCCATTTTCACAACAATATGACTAAATTTATCCACTGAAATACATTGTGTTTTTTAATGCCTGTATTAAAATTTATACTTGAAGGTCTCAACCCTCCCAAAAGCCCAGGCTTAGAATTGCTTATTTCACCCAGAGCTATGGCTGAATGCTGATTATATAGTCTGAGGCTATGCAGTGCACCCAATTTCACTGGAGTGATCATTCCCATTTAGTCAGGTGGAATACTGGATATTTTTGTTTAGCTACTAGCAGTTGCTCAGTTTTTCAAAGTTAGTTAAAGAAAAGCTAGAGGACAAATTTCAAAAGCTTTGTTCAGGTAAAATATATTATTTTAAACAGAGAGGCTGTGCGTGTGTGAGAAGAGAAAAAAAGACTATCGATTACACACCAGTTGCATTTTTGTGTTCTATAAACTTCAAACAGTGTATTAAGCTCAGAGATGGCATTGTTCATCATCCTAATTTGAGTTTATTTTGCAAAAAAAAAACACAAGTTGAAAGTTGAAGCAGACAGAAAGCCTCTATCACCTGGTTATAAAATGCAAACATTCTAATTATTGATATCTGTGGGCCAAAGGGAGATAGAAAAACAAAAAGATACAGATAGTGACACATATTTTCTACTATATATTCTCCTTCTCATTCTGCTGCACCCTAATCAAAGACTCAGCATCGATTTGTGAAGGACAGGTCATGTCTGACTAATCTAGTTGAATTTTTTCTGGTCACTAGCGTGGTGGATAGGGGAGTGTCTGTGGATGTTGGCCATTTGGACTGCCAGAAGGTGTTTCATAAAGTTCCGCACAAGAGATTATTGGCAAGATTGAGATTGCACGGAATTGGAGGTACTCTTGGGACACGGGTCGGTAATTGGTTGGTAGGTAAGAGACAGAGAGTAGGGATAAAGGGTTCATTCTCTGGTTGGTGGAATGTGACAAATGGTGTTGCCCAAGCATCTGTATTGAGGCCTCAGCTTTTCACCATATACATTGACTTTGATGAAAGAATAGAGAGTGTATATTCAAGATTGCAGATGACATTAAGTGAGGATGGTAGTCATGATGTGGAGATGCCGGTGATGGACTGGGGTTGACAATTGTAAACAATTTTACAACACCAAGTTATAGTCCAGCAATTTTATTTTAAATTCACAAGCTTTCGGAGGCTTCCTCCTTCGTCAGGTGAACGATGTGAAAATGAAATCCTCAAGATGAAATCGCATTTATAATTCACAGAACAATGCTTGGTGAGTACAGACAGTTTTTTCAACTGCCTGTTGCCAAGGCAATCAGTGTGCAGACAGACAGGTGTTACCTGCCAGGTCTCACAGAATATACAAATCACCAAAAAAAAAACAACAAACAAAAAAAAACAGAGATAGAGAGGTAGAAACATAGAAAAGACAGCAACTGACCCGTTATATTAAAAACAGATAACATTTGTTCGCTGGTGGAGTAACGTGTAGCGTGACATGAACCCAAGATCCCGGTTGAGGCCGTCCTCATGGGTGCGGAACTTGGCTATCAATTTCTGCTCGACGATTTTGCGTTGTCGTGTGTCTCGAAGGCCGCCTTGGAGTACGCTTACCCGAAGGTCGGTGGATGAATGTCCATGACTGCTGAAGTGTTCCCCGACTGGGAGGGAACCCTCCTGTTTGGCGATTGTTGCGCGGTGTCCGTTCATCCGTTGTCGCAGCGTCTGCATGGTCTCGCCAATGTACCATGCTCTGGGGCATCCTTTCCTGCAACGTATGAGGTAGACAAAAACTCAGTACCCACGGACCAGTTGAACCAGGAACACTTCTCACCACGATGGACGTCTCGGCACTATACACCAGTATCCCCCACGATGACGGCATCGCTGCGACAGCATCAATACTCAACACCAACAACAGCCAATCTCCGGAAGCCATCCTACAACTCATCCGCTTCATCCTGGATCACAATGTCTTCACCTTCGATAACCAGTTCTTTACCCAAACACACGGAACAGCCATGGGGACCAAATTCGCACCCCAATACGCCAACATTTTCATGCACAAGTTCGAGCAGGACTTCTTCACTGCACAAGACCTCCAACCAACACTATACACCAGATACATCAACGACATTTTCTTTCTATGGACCCACGGCAAGGAATCACTAAAGAGACTGCACGATAACATCAACAAGTTCCATCCCACCATCAAGCTCACCATGGACTACTCCTCAGAATCAGTTTCTTTCTTGGACACACGAATCTCCATCAAAGACGGGCACCTCAGCACCTCATTCTACCGCAAGCCCACGGACAACCTCACGATGCTCCACTTTTCCAGCTTCCACCCTAACCACGTCAAAGAGGCCATCCCCTATGGACAGGGTCTGCTCAGATGAGGAGGAACGCGATGGACACCTACAGACGCTGAAAGACGCCCTAGTAAGAACGGGATATGACGCTCGACTCATCGATCGACAGTTCCGACGGGCCACAGCAAAAAATCGCATAGACCTCCTCAGGAGACTAACACGGGACGCAACCAACAGAGTACCCTTTGTCGTCCAGTACTTCCCCGGAGCGGAGAAACTACGCCATGTTCTCCGCAGCCTTCAACATGTCATCAATGAGGACAAACACCTCGCTATGGCCATCCCCACACCTCCACTACTCGCCTTTAAACAGCCACCCAACCTCAAACAGACCATCGTTCGCAGCAAATTACCTAGCTTTCAAGAGAACAGCGTCCACGACACCACACAACCCTGCCACGGTAACCTCTGCAAGACATGCCAGATCATCGACACAGATACCACCATCACACGAGAGGACACCACCCACCAGGTGCATGGTTCATACTCCTGTGACTCGGCCAACGTTGTCTACCTCATACGTTGCAGGAAAGGATGCCCCAGAGCATGGTACATTGGCGAGACCATGCAGACGCTGTGACAACGGATGAACGGACACCGCGCAACAATCGCCAAACAGGAGGGTTCCCTCCCAGTCGGGGAACACTTCAGCAGTCATGGACATTCATCCACCGACCTTCGGGTAAGCGTACTCCAAGGCGGCCTTCGAGACACACGACAATGCAAAATCGTCGAGCAGAAATTGATAGCCAAGTTCCGCACCCATGAGGACGGCCTCAACCGGGATCTTGGGTTCATGTCACGCTACACGTTACCCCACCAGCGAACAAATGTTATCTGTTTTTAATATAACGGGTCAGTTGCTGTCTTTTCTATGTTTCTACCTCACTATCTCTGTTTTTTTTTTGTTTGTTGTTTTTTTTTGGTGATTTGTATATTCTGTGAGACCTGGCAGGTAACACCTGTCTGTCTGCACACTGATTGCCTTGGCAACAGGCAGTTGAAAAAACTGTCTGTACTCACCAAGCATTGTTCTGTGAATTATAAATGCGATTTCATCTCGAGGATTTCATTTTCACATCGTTCACCTGACGAAGGAGGTAGCCTCCGAAAGCTTGTGAATTTAAAATAAAATTGCTGGACTATAACTTGGTGTTGTAAAATTGTTTACAATTAAGTGAGGAGGCACAGTAAGTTGTGTGGATGGGAGCAGGAAGTTATAAAGGGACTTGGACAGACTAAGTCAGTGGGCAAAAATATGGCAGATGGAGTTCAATGGGGGGGAAGTGAGGTCATCCACTTTGTATCTGAGAAAGACAAATCGGAATATTTTGTTAACGGCGAGAGACTAGGAGCCATAGAGGAACAAAGGGATTTAGGTGTCTGTACACAAATCACTAAAACCTAGTGCACAGGAACAAAAAGTAATCAAAAAGGCTAATGGAATGGTGGCCGTTATATCAAGAGGGGTTGGGATTCAAAAGTGAGGAAGTGATGCTTCAATTCGAATCATACAGCACAGGAGGCCACTCAGCACATCGTGCCTGAGCCGGCTCTTTGAAAGAGCTATCGAATTAGTCTGACTCCCCTGCTCTTTCCCCATAGCCCTGCAAATTTTTCCTCTTCAAGTATATATCCAATTTTCTTCTGAAAGTTACTATTGATTCTGCTTCCATCACCATTTCAGGCAGTGCATTCCACATCCATAACAACTCGCAGTGTAAAAAAATCTCATCTGCTCCCTGGTTCGGTGTCCTCTGGTTACGGACCCTCTTACCAGTGGAAACCATTTCTCCATAACTAGTCTATCAAAACTCCTCATAATTTTGAACACCTCTATTAAATAGCACCTTAACCTTCTCTGCTCTAAGGAGAACAATCCCAGCTTCTCTAGTCTCTCCACATAACTGAAGTTCCTCATCCCTGGTATCATTTTACTAAATCTCCTCTGCTCCTTCTCCAAGACCTTGACATCCTTCCTAAAGTTTTCCAGAATTTAGCACAATACTCCAGCTGAGGCCTAACCAGTGTTTTTTGAAGGTTTAGCATAACTTCCTTGCTTTTGTGCTCTATGCCTCTATTTATAATGCCAATGATCCTGTATGCTGTTTAAATAGTGTAATCAACTTGTCCTGCCACCTTCAAAGATTTGTGAACCTCCAGGTCACTTTGTTCCTGCATCCCCATTAAAATTATGCCACTTAGTTTATAGTAAGTCTCCTCATTTTATCATTCAAAATGCATCACGTCACACTCCCCTACATTAAATTCCATCTGCCATTCGTCTGCCCATTTCACCAGTCCATATCCTCCTGAAGTTTGCTACTACCTTCCTCACTCTTTACTACATTTTCAAGTTTTGTGTCATGTGCAAACTTTGAAATGATACCCAGTGCACCCAATTCCAGGTCATTAATATATATCAAAAAGACCCTGGGGAATACCACTGGATACTTCCCTCCAGTCTGAAAAACAATCATTGACCAATACTCTCTGCTTTCTGTCTCTTAGCCAATTTTGTATTCACATTTGGTGTACAGATGCTTGGTCAGACCCGATCTGGAGCACTACATTCATTTTTGGGCCTGGAACCTCAGCAAAGATATATTGGCCTTGAAGGGGGTATAGCCTCACCAGAATGACACCAGGGCTTCAAAAGTTAAATTATGAGGAGAGGTTGCATAAACTTGGCTTGAATTCTCTTGAGTTAAGAAGGTCGAGGTATTTAAAATGATAAAAGAACTCAATTGAGTAGAAGCAGGTGAGGGAATCCAGAATAAAGAGGCATAATCTAAAAATTAGAGCTCGGTCACTTAGAAGTTAAATGAGGAAACATTTTGTTACACAAAGGGTAGTGGAAATCTGGAACTAAGCCAAAAGGCTGTGGATGCTGGGTCATCTAAAATTTTCAAGACGGAGAACAATAGATTTTTGTTAGGTAAGGGTATTAAGGGATGTGGAGCAAAAGAAGGTAAATGGAGGACTCCTGTTCCTAGGACCCTTTCCTGACCATGAAGTAACTTTAAAAAAGTTAAATTTTGAAAGGAAACAAAGTTTTTTTTTGAGGGAAACAGGTGGGAGGGGAGGAAAGAAGCAGAACGAGGCTGATGAGAACCTCTGGCCTCTTGCCAATACCCTTAAGGGGAGGATTACAGAGTAGTGGATAGAGAGCTAAGGAGGAGGTGGGTAACAGTGGAGCGAGCGTGAGGAGAGGATATAGTGGTTGAGTGAATAGTTCAAGTGGAAGAGGTAGATGTAGTGAAGGAAGTGAGAAGGGTTAGGAATGGAAGTGAAGGGTGACAAGAAGGGGAAGGAAGTGGGAAGGCCAAATGCTGAAATATGTTTAGAATTTTTTTTTAAGTAAACAAACTGATTTTCAATAGTCGGTATCACTCTCATGGCTAACTATCCAACCCATTTGAGGACTGAAATCTTGTATTTATATTGACCTGTTATAACTTAGCAGTCTATTGGACAGTGGTTTTTAAAATATTATGTAAATGAAAATAAACTGTTATCTTGTTCTATATATCTAGCCATACATGAAACTATGAATTGACTAAAGGCACAAGCTTGTGTTTGCTGATAGACTAGGACCATTCAACACAGCAACGGAACCATCTAATGGGCGCATGCTATCACGTGACCTTGTTTGGCAATAGTCTATTGAACAAGGCAGATTGTGTGACTGTGAAGCACCAATTTGGTTTCCTGAAAATAAATCTTTCCATCTATGCAATTAGTGAGCATTCTTTAGTATGACTTTTGCCCCAAAATAAAGTGAGCACTGCTGTTTTCTTTTCTGTATGCAGATTTGTGTTTCATGTTGGATCTCTGTATATTACGGATTGAACAGTATCACAAAGGGCACATTTTAAAATCTAAGTCTTGTATTACGTTTGGGTTGTAACCCTCAAAAAGGGTTTATAACTTAAGCTTTACAAACACAATGAGCAAATCAGATAAGGATGTTATTGTGAAGGTTTCAGTGTGTCATTTTTCCAATGCAGACTACAAATCAACAGAAGGAAAATGGAGATCCTTTATCAAGCTTCCAATTTTAATTGATACCCCCTACTCTGTTGCCACTCTCTGCAAATCTTGACAAAACAAACCAAACCTACACACTGACTATTTATTTGTGGAATCAAAGATCTATTTTTCTTCATTTTTTTCTCCAAATACAGTTCTCGTTGTGGCACAAGTCTCTGTTAGCTGTCAGGAATTGTGCAACAGTGACCATGCAGCGACTCTGATTTTGCACCTCCTTCTCACAGGAGGGGGGGGGGGGTGGGCAATTGGAGCTGGCATCGCTGGGCTTGCTCTTAGTTTCTTCCCCCCACAAGTGCAGCTCACAAATTGATGAGAGAGTAAAACCTCTTGTCTGTGTCGCCACGCCTGGACACTCCAGTACACTGTGCTACTGTGCCACGCCTGGTCATAGATATTCTTTGAACATTTGCACACTGAAGTATGAGATGCTCCCAGATAACAAAGTACTCTTTTGCTCTTCAGTTTTTAGATGTTCCTGTTTCCGATTTTTAATCTTCAATTTCAACTCTGATATAAAAAAAAGGATAAACCTTTAGTTCCATTAAGATTTGCAAAAATCTTATCTAAATTTTGAAACAATTAGTGAAACATTTAGCACTCACTGTTTTACAAGCACTTTAGTGTAAACAAGTCATAAAACTCAACGCCACATAAAGCAATTTACATAAAACCGATTGAAAAAAATTAGTGACGTAGCATTTAATTCAACAAAGAACTACACAATATCAGTATTTTACAAAGCAGATGAACTGTATATACAAACTCCACAAAATTAAAACAAGATTATGTGCAAATTGAGGCTATTGTTTGAAAACCATTAGCAAAGTCATAATGTGGGAATGGTGGAAACTACCTGCCATTCCTTTTGTGCTGATATGAAAATATGGATAATTTTAGTAGATTTCAGCCTCACAAGGAAATGCACACTTTTTGTTTTACTTTAGCTGTGCATGATAATTCTTTTGGTCCCATATGCATATGACTTACTACATGAACTGTATAATTAGCTAGTGCTCCTTAAAACATTACTTGGTTAAAATTAGGTTCATTTATATCCAGCAATTCAGGGAAGAGAATTATAACCAAATTATGCCATATATACAACTCTTTCAAAAGTACAAATGTAATAAACATATAAACATGCTATAAAGACACCACAGAAACATATCACAAGCTACATGAAATTTAAAAAGTCTCCAGTAAATAACAGGAAAGTGTTAAAGGTGGAATAAATTCTTCAGTAGGGCAGTAATACAAGCATTCTTCAAAACTCCTTTTTTAAAAAAAAAGTATCAACTGTAAAAAAAATTAAGAAAACGTTACTAAATTTTAGTGTGCAAAACCTCTTTAAATATCAAGGTAAGCTACCAGAAAAAAAACACATTTATATACATATTCTACAAAACTGCCGTAACAGAACTGATCTTGATCATTAGTGGCCATTTTGACTGTTATTGCACTCTAGTCTGACTGTTTCACAGGTTTGAGTGCAAACATTCCAATTCAGTTCTTTTTCATTTAGTGCATTTTAGAGACTTGAGTACTGCACATACAGGGATTTTTTTTTGCTTTAGATATTGATATGCAGTAAAGTACAAAATTATTGTTATTTTACAAGTTATTAATTTTTGGACAGTTCTAAAACCATGCTATCCACAGCATTTCAGGACTAAGACTTCAATGACTAAAAACTGCATGCAAAACTGTGAAAGCAAAGGACCCATTACTATATTACAGTACATTAAGGTCTTTAGTGGCTGAAGTTTACATTTCACATTGTTAAAGAGCTATGTGATGTGTTAAGATGTCAGTGCAAGTTTCTTTTGCTGAAATTGCTTGCCAGATTCTTCTGCTGAACTATTAGTAGTTTTCACCTGCTTGACTGATGTATTCCTTTGACACCTTTATCATCTTGTTTATTTACTTTAGAGGTTGCTGGGCTTTAATCTCCTGTGACTGGTGTGATCCCACCTGGTCTTTTTAAAATGCATCATGTTAGGCGTCTGAAATGCAGTTCTGGATTTTGTCCATCCACTGTTGAGCAATCTGTACATCTTGTGCACAGAAGTTATAGACACGTTTACTTGTCTTCAACTGCATTAAAAGGAAAAAAAGTCTGTCATTCAAATGAAAAAATATTCAAATGATGCACATTTAAAAAAAATGTAATTTATTTTTCAGAATTTTATATTGATTTATATGCCGATGGAGTATTGTATATTTTGTTTACATGCCTTTTGGGATTGCATACACTAATACAAGTAATGTTATATACTTCAAGATCAGGTAGTGGCTGGGGTGGGGGGGCTAGGATGGGCAAGTGTACAAATGATCAAATATCAGGTGACAAGGTGAAGACTTTTAAGGCATTCCATGATTTGTAAGCTTGAATTTCTTTATCACATTATTAATGTTAAAATTACTAATTGCTGTTGTGAACTTTTTCCACCTAAATCAATGACAGATTCAGTCAGAGCTTATTGTAATAAAATTATCTGATGCACCGAAGAAACTCCTAGGTTTAGCTCTAAGGTTAATTTGATGTTATAAAATAGTTTTGATGCCATCCCCGATACAACCACGTGATTAAAGGAGATGGATATTGTATAAATTGGTTGCTTTTTAGTTTAAAATACAAAACTATTTTTATTTCAAAAACAAATGTGAACACTAAAGTATATAACGGGACTGAAGAACAGTAATAAACTGCGTCTGTGTGTGTTTACTAAACTGAAGATAGGTTGTGATTGACTGATTTGACCTTTGGATTCATTCTTCAGTCCTGCCAGCCACTATTAACTAAACAACATACTAAATACACAGTCCAATTTGGTGAAGTTATGTGTACCTAACAGTTTGGCTGTAACACATATGTACAAAAATGTCATTATCTTCTGGGTAATGCATCTGAGTTTTGCAATTCACACAAATATTTTGCCAAAATATGCTTGGACTCCAACTATGGCTCCCCCTTTTATAATTGGTAAGAATAATCAATGCTTGTATTCAACTGGAGCCAATCTAACACATTATTTGTTTTAGTTTGCAAAACTTTATTGTAACAGTCATTCATTTTAGAACTACTCATGAAACTTGGAAAGCAAAATCTCAGATGTGTAATCATAATTAATTGAAATTGTGCAGTTTCTCAGAAAATAGTTATATATAAACACTTTCCCAGAAACATTAAAATTCTTAGCACTAAACTAGTTAAAAACCTGACATAATCTGTGGCCTGCATGAGGAATTTCAATGAAATCCAATTACTGGGGAAAAATCAGCTACTTCTTACTCTTAACAGTGAAAAACAACAAGAAACTCCTGAATTGGCTGCAAATGGGCTTCCAGCAGTCTTAGTAACAAAATGTGACAGTGCATCGTTATTACAGTGTTATTATTGGTCAGAAGAATTAGACCTGTTGGAAATGTTTAATTTACTCGAACTTGACAATGATGATAGAACTCCGTTCTCCTCAGTGCATATTTTGGAATCCAGGGAAACCATTAAAAAAACTAAATGGGACAGGGTTAATGATCTACACTACTACGCTTCAAACAGATTTATCAACTAGATAGACAACATGAAGAGTAAATCTGGGATTGCTCAGTTTTTGGAGATGCATACTGTTTACTCTCATTGTTTACTTGTGTGGCTTTTCAGCTGTGCATAGTAGATAGGTGATGTAACTTATTTTTCGCAGCAGCAAAGTGTTATGTATCCTTACGGGATTTCAGCGATGCATGTTATGTTGATGATGTAACCTAATTCTGCTTCAGCTGTGAAGAGATATTTAAAAACGAGTTTGTTGGGTTTGAGCATATAATGTCATGGTAGCTTTTAGCACTGTGTTATACTGCTGATTAAAATCTATGGGGCATAGTTTACTCCAGAACAGTCAAACCACATAGGCGATACAGGTACAGGAAGAGAAGTGCGTGACTGACAAACAGCAGTGTAGGGATACCCAGTGGAGGCAGAGAACGAGGAACGGCAGAAACTGGTCCTGTCCAACAGGTATGATGCACTCGTTACCTGTGGGGATAAGAAGGAAGGCTAAGGGCAGGATGGCCAGAGTGCTAACCAAGGCACAGTAGAGCAGAATAGAAAGGATGTAGCCTTAGGGGATTTGATAATTAGGTGGATCGAGGGTATGTAGTTCCGATCAAGAGATCAAGAAAGTGTGTTGCCGACCCAGTAAGGGGTATTTTGAAGCGGCTGGAAAGGAACTTGTTAGGGGAGGGGGAAGAACCAGTTGTCGTGGTCCATGTCGGAACCAACAAAATAGGAAAGAACAGGGAGGAGGTCCTGCTAAGGGAATATCAGGAGCTAGGAACTAAATTAAAAAGCAGCAACTCAAGGGTGGTGATCTCTGGATTACTACCCGAGCCACGTGCTTATTGGCATAGGGATAAACAGATCAGGAAAGTAAATATATGGCTGCAAGAGTGGTGTGGGAAGGAGCAGTTCCAGTTCATGAGACACTGGCACTAGTACTGGGACAGGCTGCACCTGAACCAGGCTGGGACCAAGATCCTAGCGGTAAAGATAAATTGGACTGTAGAAAGGACTTTAAACTAGTAAAGGGGAGGGATGGCTCGGGTGGATTTAATAGTAACCTAAAGATAAGAAAAAGAAGGGATGAGAGCAAAAGTCAGTACAAAAAGAGATAAAGAAACATAAATATTCAGGGAACAGAAAAGGTTATAGGAAGTAATGATAAATCTGATAAAAATAAAGAAGTGATGAAAAATAAAAGCATATTAAATTGCCTGTATAGCGATGTAAAGAGCATCAGCAACAAAATGGGAGAATTGGAGGCAATAATTGTAAGTGAGGAAATAGATGCAATAGGGATAACAGAAACATAGCTGCAGATAGGATAGGATTGGCAGTTAAATATTGCCGGCTATAATGTAATTAGAAATGATAGGGAACGAAGAAGGGCTGGTGGGATAGCTGTGTTAATCAGAAATAATATTTTGGCAGTAGCAAGAAAGGACATAATTGACAAAGAGATGGAAACAGAATCCATATGGATTGAGATAAAGGATAGGAAGGGATCGGCCACACAATTAGTGGTATATTTCAGACCACCAAAAGGAAGTATGCAGGCAAATATATGAAATGAGAAAAAAACCCACAGAATCGTAACTATGGGGTATTTCAACTATCCCCAAATAAACTGGCAGGGAGGAGTGAATGGGGAGAAGGGGATGGAGTTTTTTTTTCACAAGTGTTCCTTCTGACTCAGTATGTAAGGAGCCCAACAAGGGAGGAGGCACTACTAGACCTAGTAATAGGAAATGAACTGGAGCAAATAAGAGAAGTAAAAGTGGGAGAACATCTTGTCGTGGTGATCACAACATCATAACATTTAAGATAATGATTGAGGGAGTTTAGATAGTACAAAGACCAAAGTAATAGATTGGGAAAAAAAAACAACTGAGGCAATGAGGGTGGAGCTAAGCAAGGTAAACTGGAGAAAAATATTGACAGAGGTAGAACAACAGTGGGCATAATTTAAAGGAGAGATCGATAGAGTTCAGGAGAAATATATTCCACTAAAAAATAAGAACAAACTAGCCAAGAGTGAGGTGAGGATAAAATTAAATCTAAAGAAAAAGGCATATACAAGGTACATAAATAATAAAGGAGAGGATGGTAAAAGGGAATTAGGAGTTTAGGAAAGAGATGAAAAAAAATTAGGAAGACAAGGAGGAAAAAATGAAAATATCAAAGAATACAAAAAGAAACAGTAAAGTAGTCTATAGGTACATGAGTAACTAAAGGATAATTAAGGTAATGACTGGACCAAGCAAGATAAACTCACAGGAGATGATACTAAAATGGCAGAGATACTGATTAGATAACCTTGCCTCACTTTTCACTGAAGAGGCAAGCAAAAAGGAAATGACAACAGCAGAAATCAAGAGGGATATTGCAACAGTTAAGATAGAAAGAAAGGAGGTAATAGGCAACCAGCCAAACTTAAGGAGGCAACGCCCCAGGCCCAGATGGATTGCACCAGTGGATACTCAAGGAAACCAGGGAGGAGATAGCAGATGCAGTAGTATCCATATATAAAAATTCAGTAGAGAAAGGAATAGTGCCAGAGGACTGCCGAACAGCAAATGCAATTCCTTTATTTAAAAAGGAGACAGAACTCACCCAGGGAACTATAGACCAGTTAGCTTAATGTCAGTGGTAGGAATGATACTAGAATCTTTGCTAAAAGATCAGATAACAAAACATCTAGAGAGGCAGAATATAATATAAAAGAGTGAGCATGGCTTTCTAAAAGGATGGTCATCTTCAACCAATCATGTTGAACTATTTGAAGAAATAACAAAAAGAGTAGACAAGGGTAATGGAATTGATGTGGTATACATGGTCTTGCAGAAGGACTTTGATAAGGTGCCACATAAGAGACTCATGTCAAAAGTCAAGGCATGTGAAGTCAGGGGATAGGTAGCAGAATGGATTGAAAGATGGCAACAAAACAGGGGTTAGGAGTTAAGGGAAGACCATTGTTGTTCACCACATACATAAATGATTTGGACTCAGAAATTGGAGGTATGGTGTCAAAATTTGCAGATGATACCAAACTGGGGGACTACACCAAAATACAGGAAGAGATAAACAGGCTTGCAGAGTGGGTGAATAAATGGCAAGGGAAATTCAATATAACAAAGTGTGAGGTGGTTCATTTTGATAGGAGGAATAAGCCGGCCACTTATTCCTTGGAAGGTAAGAAAATAAATAGGGTAGAGGACCAAAGAGATCTGAGAATACAAATACATAAATCATTTAAAGCAGCAACACATGTTGATAAGGCCATGAAGAGTGCAAACAAAGTACTAGGGTTCATTTCAAGAGGAATAGAATACAAAAACACTAATAGGAGACCTGATAAGAAGCATTTAAAATTATGAAGGGGTTCAATAGGGTGGATGTGGAGAAACTGTTTCTACTTGTGGGTGAGTCCAGAACAAGGGGGCATAAATATAAGATAGTCACGAACAGATCAAATAGAGAATTAAGAAGGAATTTCTTTACCCAGAGAGTGGTGAGAATGTGGAACTCGCTGCCACATGTGGTTGAAGCAGATAGTACTGATGCATTTAACGGGAGGCTTGATGCATATGGGGGAGAAGGGAATAGAGGGATATGGGGGCAGGGTGGAAAGAGGTAATTAGAGTGAGAGGAGGCTTCTGTGGAGTATAAACACCAGTATAGACCAGTTGGGCCAAATGGCCTGTTTCTGTACTGTCGATTATAGAATCGTAGAACCATAGAAGTTACAACATGGAAACAGGCCCTTCGGCCCAACATGTCCATGTCGCCCAGTTTATACCACTAAGCTAGTCCCAATTGCCTGCACTTGGCCCATATCCCTCTATACCCATCTTACCCATGTAACTGTCCAAATGCTTTTTAAAAGACAAAATTGTACCCGCCTCTACTACTGCCTCTGGCAGCTCGTTCCAGACACTCACCACCCTTTGAGTGAAAAAATTGCCCCTCTGGACCCTTTTGTATCTCTCCCCTCTCACCTTAAATCTATGCCCCCTCGTTATAGACTCCCCTACCTTTGGGAAAAGATTTTGACTATCTACCTTATCTATGCCCCTCATTATTTTATAGACTTCTATAAGATCACCCCTTAACCTCCTACTCTCCAGGGAAAAAAGTCCCAGTCTGTCTAACCTCTCCCTGTAAGTCAAACCATCAAGTCCCAGTAGCATCCTAGTAAATCTTTTCTGCACTCTTTCTAGTTTAATAATATCCTTTCTATAATAGGGTGACCAGAACTGTACACAGTACTCCAAGTGTGGCCTCACCAAAGCCCTGTACAACTTCAACAAGACATCCCAACTCCTGCATTCAATGTTCTGACCAATGAAACCAAGCATGCCGAATGCCTTCTTCACCACCCTATCCACCTGTGACTCCACTTTCAAGGAGCTATGAATCTGTACTCCTAGATCTCTTTGTTCTGTAACTCTCCCCAACGCCCTACCATTAACGGAGTAGGTCCTGGCCCGATTCGATCTACCAAAATGCATCACCTCACATTTATCTAAATTAAACTCCATCTGCCATTCATCGGCCCACTGGCCCAATTGATCAAGATCCCGTTGCAATCCCAGATAACCTTCTTCACTGTCCACAATGCCACCAATCTTGGTGTCATCTGCAAACTTACTAACCATGCCTCCTAAATTCTCATCCAAATCATTAATATAAATAACAAATAACAGCGGACCCAGCACCGATCCCTGAGGCACACCGCTGGACACAGGCATCCAGTTTGAAAAACAACCCTCTACAACCACCCTCTGTCTTCTGTCGTCAAGCCAATTTTGTATCCAATTGGCTACCTCACCTTGGATCCCATGAGATTTAACCTTATGTAACAACCTACCATGCGGTACCTTGTCAAATGCTTTGCTGAAGTCCATGTAGACCACGTCTACTGCACAGCCCTCATCTATCTTCTTGGTTACCCCTTCAAAAAACTCAATCAAATTCGTGAGACATGATTTTCCTCTCACAAAACCATGCTGACTGTTCCTAATTAGTCCCTGCCTCTCCAAATGCCTGTAGATCCTGTCCCTCAGAATACCCTCTAACAACTTACCCACTACAGATGTCAGGCTCACTGGTCTGTAGTTCCCAGGCTTTTCCCTGCCGCCCTTCTTAAACAAAGGCACAACATTTGCTACCCTCCAATCTTCAGGCACCTCACCTGTAGCGGTGGATGATTCAAATATCTCTGCTAGGGGACCCGCAATTTCCTCCCTAACCTCCCATAACGTCCTGGGATACATTTCATCAGGTCCCGGAGATTTATCTACCTTGATGCGCGTTAAGACTTCCAGCACCTCCCTCTCTGTAATATGTACACTCCTCAAGACATCACTATTTATTTCCCCAAGTTCCCTAACATCCATGCCTTTCTCAACCGTAAATACCGATGTGAAATATTCATTCAGGATCTCACCCATCTCTTGTGGTTCCGCACATAGATGACCTTGTTGATCCTTAAGAGGCCCTACTCTCTCCCTAGTTACCCTTTTGCCCTTTATGTATTTGTAGAAGCTCTTTGGATTCACCTTTGCCTGATCTGCCAAAGCAATCTCATATCCCCTTTTTGCCCTCCTGATTTCTCTCTTAACTCTACTCCGGCAATCTCTATACTCTTCAAGGGATCCACTTGATCCCAGCTGCCTATGCATGTCATATGCCTCCTTCTTCTTTTTGACTAGTGCCTCAATCTCCCGAGTCATCCAAGGTTCCCTACTTCTACCAGCCTTGCCCTTCACTTTATAAGGAATGTGCTTACCCTGAACCCTGGTTAACACACTTTTGAAAGCCTCCCACTTACCAGACGTCCCTTTGCCTGCCAACAGACTCTCCCAATCAACTTCTGAAAGTTCCTGTCTAATACCATCAAAATTGGCCTTTCCCCAATTTAGAATTTTAACTTTTGGGCCAGACCTATCCTTCTCCATAGCTATCTTAAAACTAATGGAATTATGATCACTTGTCCCAAAGTGATCCCTCACCAACACTTCTGTCACCTGCCCTTCCTTATTTCCCAAGAGGAGGTCAAGTTTTGCCCCCTCTCTAGTCGGGCCATCCACATACTGAATGAAAAATTCCTCCTGAATACACTCAACAAATTTCTCTCCATCCAAGCCCCTAATGCTATGGCTGTCCCAGTCAATGTTGGGAAAGTTAAAGTCCCCTACTATTACCACCCTATTTTTCTTGCAGCTGTCTGTAATCTCCTTACATATTTGCTCCTCAATTTCCCGTTGACTATTTGGGGGTCTGTAGTACAATCCTATCAAAGTGATCTCTCCCTTCTTATTTTTCAGTTCTACCCATATAGACTCAGTGGGCGAACCCTCGGATATATCCCCTCTCACTACTGCCGTGATGTTCTCCCTAATCAAGAACGCAACTCCCCCTCCTCTCTTACCTCCTGCTCTATCTTTCCTATAGCATCTGTACCCTGGAACATTGAGCTGCCAGTCCTGCCCCTCCCTTATCCATGTTTCAGTAATAGCTATAACATCCCAGTCTAATTTTAGTGAAGTAGAATGAGGAGTTTAACTGGAGTTTTGGGCCATTTCATTTGGAGTTAAACTCAACTGATTGGATCAATGAATGAAGTAAACACCTCCTTGCAGTACAGTGAAATTGGCTAACACAGTGTTACTAGCATTGTATTTCTTAACTGTACAGTTTTGGCCATGTGTTGCAATATTATTAAAGTTTATAATGTATTTTTTTAAACACACAGTAATTAAAATGTTTGCTTCGATGCAACTCTTTTAATCTTTACCATGCCTGTCATGTTATTTTGACAGCTATGTAGATGTTTTGTGGAAATTTGTATCTGTAGGATTAAGAGGATCTCTTGTCCAACTTCTATTGATGTTTGAAGGATTTTCAGAAATTTGAATTCTGTGTATAACATCTCAGGAAATCTACAACTGTGGCAATGGGTAGCGATCCAGTTTGCTGTATTAATCTAGCAATCAATATAAAATTGTACCTTGGTTTACTGGTGCACACTTAATATTTCCTACATTTCAAAAATTGTTCAGTTAATTCCTAAAGTCTTTGCACAATTATTACTGTGAACCCTTTGTCTTGAGCGCAGGCTGTGGTAGCCTATGCATGAAATCATTCGACCTCCATTTGCCACAGTTGCTGGATGGATACTGATTCTCATTCATTCACTTAGTCCTTCCATAGCCCATAACAAATCTATTAGGTTTAGATCTCGAGACCAGGAAGGATATTTCAGCAGAGTGACCTGTTGCTTCTATGTGAAATGCTTCACAAGTATATCTACTCTCTAATTTTGGATGAGATTATTTGGTTGTCAATCACATCTTTATGATATGTCTGTTCATAACACCAACACTAAGGGCTGACATGCCGCAGCACGAGCCATAACTATAAATTTTAAATTAAATGGGAAAAAACTTGACTTCCATTGATATTTATTTTCATTTTCTTTTGTCTTTTATGTTCGCCCTCTGCATCAAAATGATCCTCCTTTTTCAAGTCAATAGGCTAGTCCAGCACATAACCATGCCAATGGATAGTGTGAATATAATTTCTTGGTTGATCAGGAGTAAAATATGCTTGAACACATATGGAGTTTGTCAATTTCACTTTGCTTTTTCAGCCAATATTGGTAAAGCTCCACAAAGCAGCAACTAATCAAAGTACAAACTGCAGTTCAGAATGGATTTCAAATTAGATCGGTGAAAAAAATGGTCATGTGCTGTAGCTACTGGGCCACCCTGTGTATCAGCATGTAATCCCTGTCCAGAAATTCCCCCTTTGAAAGGCTGGCGGATATATTCAAGAAATTAAAATTACTTTTTTTTTCCCATTGATCATTACATTCCTAATAGATTAAAAAGCAAGAACATTTGACCCAACTGCGCTTCCTGGTCCCAGGAAAGTAATCATAAGTTGCCTTTATTACTGTTATGAAATTTTAGTGTTGCAAGTGGCATCACAACAGCAATCTAATCTATTATTAAGGGGAAGGATAAAAACTTACATCAAAGAATGCTCTCTCGTTTGAATGCTTAGGTGCACCTAATGTTGATGATGCTGGAATAACCGACTCCACTTCAGCCAGGTCGATGAACCCTCTGGGGTTTGTATCTTCACCAGTGTCATAGTACCGCAACTAGAAGATGAAAGTGAATGCACAGATGGGAAGAAGAGTTACTGTTATAATATTCAATTACACTGCCAATAAAATTGTTGGAGAATATGCTAAAGTTGTGTTCAAGAATCATGATCCCAACAAGACATATGACATGTACACAATGGAAGATCTGTAGCTTAAGCAATGTAAAATATAACCCAGAATCCATCTTTTAAATGCACAATTTCCAGTTATAGAAATGAATGGTTAAGATGTTCTAGTACATCAACTAGAATTGTATTCACGTCATACTTAAAGGTAATTAAGTGTTAAAATGCTCAATAGAAATATGACTGTACCTGGTGTTTAGTTATATCCAGAACAAACCATCGAGGTTTCCATCCTTTCAGTAAAGCACCTCTCTTGTAAAGCACACCTTCAAACGATCTACAAAAATAGAAAAAGGAATGACTGAAAGATTGCAGCAATTTGTGTTTTTTTAAACAAGTAATTTAAAAGGTTGCAGTTTAAACAGTATTTCTGTATTTCCATAGTAAATAGACATATTCTTCAAATTAGCTTCCCCTTGATTGATGTATTATATCTTGTACCTACTACAAACTACCAGATGTTGTCAGAGATATCTAAGAATTTTACTTATATGCACTAGATTCAGAGATTTTAACATATTAGCTCAATACCCATTATTAAATTGAAAGCCGATCATCTGGAAATAAGCTGATAGCTCAGAAACCGATATTTTGGGAAGAGAGGCTAACAATGAGGGGAGAGAGGGTCTGCAATTTAAAATATTACCACACCTGTTCTCCACATCTTTTGAAGAAAACTGATTATACAGAGTTGCTGCTCTCCTTGTGTTTACTCCGTTTGAAGGTGACGTTGTGGTGCTCCGCTCATTCTCACCAATCCCACTGTCTGCCAAATGCAGCATGGACCTTCTCTGAAAGGACTGTACATTAGATGCCATGAGGGATGAGGCGGCTCTCTGTTACAACAGGAAGTGAAGATTGAACTTAAAAAGCAAAATCAGCAGTGCACTGTTTTCTGTATTACCTTCTGGCTTGTTATCAACTTGTCATCTGATACTGTTACATACGCATTTGTACAGAAATGAAGGATGCACCAAAGCCTTTATTTAATCCTCTGTCATTTAGATATTTTTTCTTCCCTCATTTAGGTCTGCCCCGCTCCACATCCTAGCTGCTTCCCACCAGGCAGGTCACTATGAACAGGCGTCAGCCAATGCTGCTGTAAATACAAGCTTCTTGAAGATGATAATCATTTAAAAGATAATGAGTAGCAAGGCTGTATTGTTTTGACAATTTCCTCCCCTCTACCTATCCTTTGTACATTCACTCTTGGCTGGTGTTTTCATTCCACTAGCATCAGACACCTTATGTACCTCGTCTAAATGGCCATTCTTCACATGCAAACTTGCAGAGCAAGCGCTGGGGGACGTCATGGCCGAGCCCAATCGTGTCTTCGCCTGACATCGATGTGTGTACTTCCAGCAGGGTTCACTGGATCTGGTGCAGGAGCGAGAACCCTGGCTGATTTTCCCTTTCCTAGCTCAGGGGTGGTGAGCCCAACTTGCATCCTTACAGCTGCCTAGCTAACTCAGCGCAGATTGGGAATCAAATCTGGTGCTGTGTAGATATTAAATGTTACATAACTGTCAGAACTTTTTCAGGTTAATTTTACATTCTCTTTCTCCCTGGTTTTCAGTCTTTATTCGTTCCTCAAAGTCTCGACTTTCAGTCCTCCACAAAGTCCAATAAGTTAGCCACGAGCCACATGTGGCTAATTGCATTTCTGATTAGTAAATATTAAATAAGTAATAGACACTGTCATTGGGCATGTGATCTCAATACTCATTCACACGGCATAAGCATGTGTACACTTTACCTTTTTGTGCGCTGGTTGGTAAAAAGCAGAGTGTGCGAGTGTTTTTTGATTGTACGTGGTTACTGAATGATGGTAGATGTTTGTTAAGTAAATATACGCGTAAAGTAAACTTACCTGTATTGTATGTAAGAAGTTTTCTACTAAAATTAGTGCATGTGGCTAAAATGACATCCTTGTGGCTAGTCAGCAATTTCTATTGGACAATACTGGTCTAGAGCTTCTGGAAAATTGTCAGGTGTATAAGGGTGGTCTGGATTTTTTTTAACCATGAGGTAGGCACCTGAAGTTTAGGCCAATCTATGATTTACATGTATTAGTATTGATTGAAATCTTTGGAGGCCAAAATAATGTCTGGTCGTCTGGATCTAGACTCCGAGTCTGCCACCTGTGTACCTTTGCATTAGTGTACAACATTGCTTTTAAAAAATGATAGAAAAGAGTTTGTGCAGTGATACTGAATGCTGTAGTACTAATATTCAGTACCATATCATAGAAGGATGATGGTTTTATACCCCCATTCTGCTCAGTTATTGATTTGAGCTATGACTTTTGAAGGTTGCTACAGAGAGGAGGGAAACTGGACTGGAGTGTCTTGCTATTGTGTCTCTAAGTGGTTGGTGCTGAGAGGCACTGTTAGAGGTCTGAGAGCAGACTCCCCCTGTCCTCTTGGCAGCAGAGGTGCCTGTCCAAATGGTATGAATAAATACATGGATAACTTACTCAGGCAAAAATTACAAAAATAAAAAAATAAAGTACTTAATCTCTCTACGAACATACAGACCAAAAATTGGAAAAGCTGAGAAACAGCTTCAAAAAAAGCTGGTAACTGAAAAAATGACATACAACTGAAAAAGACCTGAATAAAGGCTTATGACTAAGGCCACTGTTTCAAGGCGACTGAATAACAAGTTAAATTTCTTTTTATTACATTTGATTTCGGGATGGCTTATTATGGTTTTGTGTTCACATCCGAAATTGAGTTAATTTTTGCTGCAAAATCTGAATCCTAATGGCCTCATGTATGACATATGAAAAGAAGTGGTTGCAATGGGAGTGCAGTGGGACATGAACTTGTGACTTAAGCTGCAGCTAAAGCAAATATTCCATCAGTTGTAATGTAGAGGAAAAAAGGCAATTTTTGCAGCAGTGGGATTTGAAATTTTTGAAGGGGAAGTTAGCTTTAATTTTGCAAATCTTAGGGGATTCTGGCAGCACGCTCCCTGCAGGAAATTTTGATTTTTGACAATTTTCAATGCATTCTCCAGCATTTTAAAATGTACTGTAATTAGAATTTATCCTGCAATGGTTAAACTTTAAAGTTTCCTGAGGCTTAAAAATAATCATCACTACTAAGAAGCGGCTGTGGCTGCTTAACCCTTTCCATAAACTATAGATTAACCAGAGATCTCAGCCTATGTCAATATACCATATGGATCCTGGCCAGCAGGATTATGGCTATTAATAGTTCAGAAGACTTAATTATGTACAATTTATAAATTCAGCAGCAACTTTTCTAAAAATCCTGATAGCAGGAAACCCAAATCCTGCAACATCTACATCAACTTAACAGACTATGCTTCCGCAGCACAGATACTTTGAAAAGTCCTCTTTTCTTTTTATCATTTATTATGCGTAATTCTTTTTTTAAGCACCATCTATCAGTAGCACATACAGTGTCGATTGGAAGATAACACATTTGGGTGATTGGAAACACATAAATAAAAAGTAATTACCAAAACTGGGGAATAACATTGGTAGATTTTACAAACTAGATTTGTTGAGTTGGTTTTTTTTTTAAAATGTCGCTCCAATGAAAATGAGCACTCCTACAGTGACTACACTTCAAAAATACTTCATTGGCTGTAAACCAATAAATTGGGACATCCTGAGGTCGTGAAAGGCACTGTATAAATGCAAGTTCTATTTTTTCTTTCACTCACGAGAGTCATCTGCTAATCAAAATATATATGCTAAAAAGGTAGACAATTAACTTTGAACCAGAAAGTTACCCTGTTGATCCTCTTAAATTCCCTCTGTGCCCATTCATATGGGTATTTTGGCTGCCTCTCCAAACCTGAGCCAATTACTTCTATTTCTTTTTTTTCTCTTGGCCCCAATGAGTCCTTTTCTCCTGTCTCCTCCTCTTCCTCTTCCTATCACCCAGTCATAGCACCTTTCATTTCTCAACCTCTTGGTTACTTTGTCCCCCCCCCAATCTCTACCTCAACCCATCACTACTCCTTTCCTTCCTACCCTCCTGCCGCCATTTCAGGCTTGAATTCCCCCTTGGATGAGCTATCCTCTGTGCCTCTTGGCATTCTGGAAGGGGCCATTAAGGCTCCTGTAGCTGCCTCCTTACAAGCAGCAATCTTCCTCTCTTGCCAATCGTCTCGCCCAGTGCGCCCGGTAAGGGCCAACCTTGCTAACTTCTTCTCGTCCTGTTCACCCCACCCACCACTGCCGTCTTGGATTCTGCTAGTAGACCAACAATCAATACCCCTCTACGCATTTCCCTTCAGAAACTCCATTCATTTCTGAACATGGGTCTTGCCATCCACTACCTTACTGTGATTGACTGAAACTCCCCTCCTCTTCCTCATTTACATGCTGCCCTTTGACGACGGACATGGGGTCAGCTTCCACATATATGCTGACGACACCCAGTTCTATCTCTCCATCACTTCTCTTGACCCCTCTACAGCCCTTGTGTTATCAGAATGCCACTCTGATATCCAGTCTCGGATAAGCTGCAATTACCTCCAGTTAAACATTGAGAAGGTTGAAGCCATCGTCTATGGTCCCCGCCACAAATTTCGTACCCTTGCCACCTATTCCATTTCCTTCACGGCCACTGTCTCAGACTAAATCAATCTGTTAGCACCCTCAGCAGTTTATTCTACCTTGAGCTGAGCTTCCAACTCCATATACTCTCCATCACTAAGACCGTCTACTCTTGCCTCAGCCCATCCGCCACTGAAACCCTCACCCATGCTTTGGTTACCTCCAGGCTCGACTGTTTCAATTGTATCGAGGCTGGCCTTGCATCCTCCATAAACTTCAGCCCATCCAAAATTCTGCTGCCCGTATCCTTTCTGCACCAGGTTCCGGTCATCTATCATCCCTGTTTTTCCTAACCTACGTTGGTTACTAGTTCCTTAACGTCTCCAATTTAAAATTCTCATCCCCATGTGTCCGTGTCCGTGCCCTGCCTATTTTTGTATCCTCGTCCAGCCCTACAACCTCGCCCGAATTCTCTGTTCCTTTGACTCTGGAGTAAAAATTTGCTACCACAATTATTATTTCTACCGGAAGACTTTTGTCTCCTGCTAAAGCAGCACACTGGGATAGTACCACTTCCCTAACTATGATATACTTACAGTTTGCTCTGTTTTTACTTCCTCTTTGAGGCTGACTTTTACTCGATCCCAGATTGGTTTCCATCGTTCAGGACTTTGGCTCAATTCATTCTCTAGCCTTTCAATCTCCTGTAATTACAATGTTCCAAATTCATGATTGCAGAGAGCTTAACTTAAGGAAACATAGTTGATACCAAAATTGAGCTTCCAAGTATGGAAATGAAGCTCATTTGGAGTAACCGAGTGAAAAGTGCCATTAAGCCGTTAAGATTTTTATTATCATGCTTGCCAGAAATAATGACAATTTGACACTTAATATTAATCCAATCTACACACACATATTTATACCATTGGCTCTGATACAATGTATAGCAAATAATTTTTTTCCTCAAACACTATTTAACTCTTGCAAGTATTAATCTGGCAGATATACATTTGAACAGGGGTAGGCAATTCAGCCCCTTGAGCCTTTTCCGTCATTTAATCAGATCATGGTTGATCTGTACCTCAATTCCGTTTACTTGCTGTTGCTCCATATCCCTCGATACCCTTACCTAACAAAGATCAATCGATTTCAGTCTTGAAAATTTCAATTGACCCAGCATCTGCAGCCCTTTGGGAGAGACATCCAGATTTCCACTACCCTTTATGTGAAAAAGTGCTTCCTGATTTCACTTCTGAATGGCTTAGCTCCAATTTCAAGATTGTGCCCCCTTGTTCTGGATTCCCCCATCAGAGGAAACAGTTTCTCTGCATCAATCCCATTGAATCCTTTTGTCATTTTAAACACCTCGATTAGATCACCTCTCAAACTTCTAATGTCAAGAGAATAAAGCCAAGATTATAAAACCTGTCTTCATAATTTAACCCTTTAAGGCCTGGATCATTCTGGTGAATCTGCACTGTACATTCCAAGGCCAATACATCTTTTCTGAGCTGTCCAGAACTGAATGCAATACTCCAGATGGGGTCTGACTAAGGCTGTGTATAAATGAAGCATCACTTCCTCTCCTTTGTATTCCAGTGCTCTTGAGATAAAGGCCAAAATTCCATTAGCCTTTTTGATTACTTTATGTACCTGCCTTTAGTAATTTGTATACACGCACTCAAATCTCTTTCCTCCTCCACAGTTCCTAGTTTCTCACCATTAAGGAAATATTCTGATTTGTCTTTCTTGGATCCAAAGTGGATGATCTCACACTTGCCCACATTGAACTTAATTTGCCACAGTTTTGCCCACTCACGTAATCTGCGTCCCTTTGCAATTTCCTGTTCCTATCTGTGCCTGCTACCTTATATGCATGTAATAAACTACTGAGAAGCAGGAGTTTCTTTAGACTGCATCGCTGTTAAAGCCACATCCACAAAAAGAAATCTCCTTGCAATGATGTTTTATGTTTTTGTGAACTCAGCTATTGATCCACATAGAGTGACAGCCATAGAGACCCTTTAAAGCATATTTGATGAAGGAATGTCCTAGTCACAAGAGTTAGCTTAAGCAGTTTTCCATGCTGTTGGCGATATCACCATGTGTTAGTGAGTCAAAAATGACAGGTTATCAGCAACTGCAGGTGTCAAATAAAACTCTGCTACCCTTACCTCCATTAATTGTTTTGTTATTCTTATTTAGGTTCACCTAGAAAAAAATAATTAGCTTTTAGGTTCATTTTGTTCTTACCTCTAGGAGTTTGGTAATGGCGTCCGGCTGCACTTTGCTAACATTGTCGTAACACGGCCACACCACTTTTCTGTGGGTTTGTGGGACTGAACCATCAGTCTGCTCTTGTTCCTCAGCAGCACCTGCTTTTACGGTGACCATGTCCCACTCATAGGAAGGACCACTGGAGAGCGTCTCTCCCGTGTAGTAATCCCACTTCTTTAGAGCAGAGATATTTATGCAAGGCCTTAGTACATGTTTCTACAAAGAAGAATTTACTGTATTATTTAAAATGAAAACACATATAGTGTATTCAGATTTTATACTAATGAAAAAATAATTGATCAAATGTACAATTATCTAGATATCATACCTCTCCTTCTTCATTACTGTACAGATAGCTGAAGAAAACAGGTCCTTTCTTGTGAATCCTGTCAATGCATTCCCAAATACAGATTCCTTTTTTTGCCTGTTTGTCCACCTTATCCTCAAATAAAATTCCTAGTAAAAAGGAACAATCAGCATCTGCATTATTTTTTAAAACTCAGAAGATACTTTATTCAGACAAATCTTCAACAATAAAGCTCAGAATATTATTGATCCATTGCTTAAATTCATAGCAACATATAAAGGCCCGGAGGGATTTCAATTCAGCTTACACTATATCAATAATCAAACGGGTGAGATACAAATTCTGTGAATCAGTGATCAGTAGGTATAGGAATCCTGCATTGCCAGAAAATTATGCTTAGTCAAAAGGCAGCAGCAGAGGAAACCACTAAAGAGTATTTCCTTCTTTTCTGCCAGTGGAACATGAGGGGGCCTCACTGAGCTGTTTCTATCTATGGAAATGAGGATTATGTACAGAAATATCTGTGGAGGTAAAATATAATTTTGCATTATTGTCATCACAGTAAAAAATGGACATAAAAGTTGTTTCAACTGATTTTGTAACTCTTAGTTAGGGAAGAAACAGAGAAAAACTGTTATCATATTTCCACTTCTCTGACATCACAAAGCAGCATCAACTGATTTTCTTTGGCTGTAAACACATTTATTTAAATTTACTTCCAGTTTAAAATGTACTGCAAGTGTTTGCAATATAATGTCATGACTAGCCATGCGATATTGTAAATATCACTAATAAGGCTACTATAATGTCACTTGTTAAGCTATCCAGCCTCACATATTGAAAACATTTATCGCATGTTATGGCTGACTGATTTCTGAGCCATTCTTGGGCTGTAAATCTACAAGAATATTCATCAAAATCAATCTTTCAGCCAAAATGTATAGCAAGAGTTTTTTTTAGAAACAGGGCATGGTCAGCATAGTATCATGTAGGTACACCACTGGAGGAGGCCATTTGGCCCATCTTGCTATCCAATTAGTCCCATTCCCCTGCTTTTTCCTCATAGCCCTGTAATTTTTTTCTCTTCAAGTATTTATCTAATTCCCTTTTGAAAGTTACTACTGAATCTGCTTCCAACACCCTTTCAGGCAGTGCATTCCAGATCATTAAAACTCACTGCGTAAAAAAATGTTTCCTCATGTAGCTTCTGGCTCTTTTGCTGATTACCTTAAATCTGTGTCCTCTGGTTACCAACCCTTCTGCCACAGGAAACAGTTTCTCCTTATTTACTCTGTCAAAATCGTTCATGATCTTCTCATCTCTATCAAATCTCCCCATAACCTTCTCTGTTCTAAGGAGAACAACCCCAGCTTCTCCAGTCTCTCCCCATAACTGAAGTCCCTCATCCCTGGTACCATTCTAGTAAATCTCCTCTGCACCTTCTCTAAGGCCTTGATATCCTTCCTAAAGTGTGGTGCCCAGAATTGAACACAATACTCCAGCTGAGGCCTAACTAATGTTTTAATAGCATAATTTCCTTGCTTTTGTACTCTATGCCTCTTAATAAAGCCCAGGATCCCATATGCTTTTTTAACATCCTCTCAACTTTTCCTGCCACTTTCAAAGATTTCTGTATGTGCACCCACTGTTGTCTCTGTTCCTGCACCCCCTTTAAAACTGTACTATTTAGTTTACATTGCCTCGCCTCATTCTTCCTACCACAATACATCACTTCACGCTTCCCTGCGTTACATTTCATCTGCCATGTGTCTGCCTATTTCACCAGTCTGTCTATGTCCTCCTGAAGTCTGTTACTATCCTCCACATTGTTTACTACATTTCCGAGTTTCGCCTCATCTGCAAACTTTGAAATTATACCCTCTATACCCAAGTCCAAGTAATTAATATATCAAAAAGAGCAGTAATCATAATACTGAACCCTGGGGAACAACACTGTTTACTTCCCTCCATTCTGAAAAAAAAACATTCGCCACTACTCTCTGCTTTCTGTCCTCAGACAACTTTGTATCCACACTGCCACTACTCCAGACTACATAATATTAATGAAAAGATTAAATATATTAGTATAAATATCACTGTTAGCTTGGCTCAGGTGGTAGCACTTTTGCCCGAGTCAGAAAGTTGTGGGTTCAAGCCCCATTGTAGACTTGAGCACACAATCTAGCATTAAAAATGCAGTATTGATGGAATGTTGTCTGTCTTTTGGATGAGATACTAAACCTGCTCAAGCAGATGTAAAAAATCCCATGGCATTATTTGAAGAAATGCAGCAGGTTCTCCTGGTGTCCTGGCCAACATTCCTCCATAAGCCAAAACCACTAAAATAAGATTACCTCGTCATTCATTCATTTGCTGTTTGTAGAATCTTGTTCTGTGCAAATTGGCTATTTGTGTTTGCTTATGTAACAACAGTGCCTGTGCTTCAACAGTAATTCATTGGTTGTAAAGGGCTTTGGGATGTCCTGAGGACATGATAAAGTTCTATATAAATGCAAGCTCTTTCTTTCTCATTAACTTGTGAATGGTGTATTACTGTACATGGTTATGTAAAAAGACTAAGCTATAAATTAGAGACCATACTGTGTGTTTCATGAGAACAATACTGCCTGTTTCATACACTTAATTAATGAAATTCAGAACTCCTTGGGAAGCTAAAAGACAAATATTGACTTGAGTAATGTATACCATGTTCTATTCTTTCATAATCAGAGTCCAGCAGGAAGGTTTTATAGCGATTTGACACATAATGGTAGGCCAGGAACTTCAGATAATACTGGTTGAACTCAAACTCCATAGGATACTGGTGGTGAATCTACAGGAAAAATACAATACACAAAGAATAAGTAATATTGATAAGAAAAATACAAAAGCTCAAAATTTGAAATATTAATAAAAAGTGATGGAAGTACACAACAGGCGTGTCAGCATGTGAAAAGAGCAAATATAGGTTAACATTGTGTAGATACCTTTTTTTCAGAACTGATAACAGAACAGATTCTCTCCATGAAACGTTAACCTGTGCTAACATAAAAGCTATGGCCATGACTGTCCCGAAAGTCCTTCACAACAATCAATAAATCCCACAATTATGAGTCACTTCATAAGTATGAATCATTTTAGTTGATTATGGTAGAAAGAAGCAAATCATAAGCACAGAGTAAATAACTACTTTTACTTGCAATCTTACCAGAAGTAGGGCTAATTTAGAATATATTTTAACATACAGGCTGTCCTATACTCCCTTGTAAATTGCAGCAAAACAAACTCCAATATTGGTTCAGCTCAGTGATGTTCAATTTGTGGCCACAGCAGCACTTCAGTTCAAATCACCATTTGATCAGGGAAGCCCCATTGTCTTTGTCTGCAATATTTCCCACTGGGAACAACCCCCTGCTCCGAGATGGCATAAAAACACCCCAAGGAACGTTACCTGTACATAATTACAGAAAAAAAGCCACAGGACGTTTTCAGGACGTAAACCTGATGAACCAGTTTGGCGATGTCATTTGAACCCTTTGCTCATTAGCACACTTTAACATGACTTTAATTCTAATTCTCTCAAATGCAACCGCCCACAAACTGCTAAGTTTAGTATTGATCTAGCTTTAATATGTACACATACAGGGATGAGCTTTAATGCGTTGAATGGCTTTTCGCATCCCTCACTTTTCTTACGTGAAACAGATTTGTAAAATTTTTGGCATATCAAGTTTTTTTTTACCTGGTGCACACAGTCCAGAAACTGTAGGAAAACTGGAGCAAAGCCACTTCCCTGGCTGTTAGGAGTTAGATTACTACGTTGGCTGAACTTGTGGCCAAAGGACAACCATTCCTTTTCAATCAGCATTTTAAAACCTTCCAGTGTTCTGTAGAATGGATCACACAACAACTGCACCAGGGAAACCACCTTTGTTTGAAAAGAAAAAAAGATATCTGAAAGGACAAGTCGAAATAGCCACAGAGTTTTATACACTTATGGCTAGATTTTGATAAACTGGTAAATTATAAGGACACCAGCACTTTCAGGGTTATGGCATCTGAAAACAAAGGAGAAAAGTTTCCACCTATTGAATCAACCTGAAACATTAGTGTTAAAAAAAAGATTATAGTTAGTCCAGGTACATAAGCTGTCATTATAATTAAAAGGGCTCTACTTTCAAACCATATTTGCTGGCATAAGTCTATTTCAGGTTTTTCTAAAACCCAAAATATGAGATTTATTTCAGTGCTTTCACATTACTTTTACTTAAAAAAAAGCTAAAATGTAATGAAGCCAAACTTGAGATCAGTGTACACGGAGACAAATGCATGCAACCATTTGCATTCATGGTATGTTATAAATTGTGCGAATTATTTAACAAAGTAATTAATCATGCAAAAATAGAAAGTTTCCACCATTTTTTCTCTTTTCCCCTCTTACCAACTTTCTTTCCTCCCCACCACTCCTGAAGGGGCCTTGCCAAGTTGCTATTATTCGTACATGAGTATTGACGGTGAGTGCTGGAAGGCTATTTGGCTGTAGGAGCCTGATCCTCTCCTAACCCGATGTCCCAGTGTGCATTTCAAGTAGGTGATCAAGAGCAGGAATTTTGGTCCATTTTTCTCTCCCTAATCCAGGCCAATCTGCCTCACCAGACATCAGCTAACTCAGCACAGATTTTTTTTTCTATTTCTTTGCTAACTTTGAACAAAACAATGGGAAACTCTAAACTAAATTATATTATTCCTTGTGTCCACAAAACACTCCAGTCCTTGCGGTGTCCACCGGTTGCAGAAGGCCTCAAGTGCACCGGCAGACACCACATGCTCCTTCTCCAGGGCCACTCAGGTGCGGACAAGACCACGGCAGAGAGGCAGGTAGGCAGCCAGGCCCCACCCCAACCTGGGCCGCGTCCATCCTGGACCTATGGAACGGCAACTGAACCTGAGACTCCGCTGGTCCACATGGCTAGCTACACACTGGATAAACGTACTGAAGATCAGAAAGGCTGCTTAAAAAAAAGCTAAAATGTAATGAAGCCAAACTTGAGATCAGTGTACATGGGGACAAATGCATACAGATATACTTAAAGGCTCAAGTGTTTGATGAGAGAATATGTCAAGTTGATAAAATTCCAACAGATTGTATTTCAGTTACTGAGGTGATAAATCGTATTCAAGCACAGAGTGTTTACAGATGGTACATAGGCACCAAGGTTTATTGATTTGCCTGTTTAAATCAAGGGATAATGACAGTAAGTCAATTTGGGTAAAAGAACTAAAATGAGTTTAAGATACTGAGATTATTTCTTTGATGTGTGAATGAAATCTAAGGACTGTGCTGAATGTGCTCATGTCAAAAGGAATCAAGTATCTGAGGAAAAATAAAACCTTAGAAAGTTTATTTTCTTGTACCTACATGCCTTGAGTATCTCCTCCAGTAAGGGCTATGAAATTGTGGAAAATTAGTTATATACTTAAAAAAAAGCTTTATAATTGTGAAGATTTTATGCAGTTCAAAGTGAGAGAAATAATCTTCAACAAATACTACATCAATACATGCAACATTTGAATTGACTGCCAAGTAAACTGTTAAAGAAGGAATGTAAAAAGCCCCTTAAAAAAGTGACTTTAAATTGAGAATTTTTGGGATGCTTATCAGGAAACTGTGCAAAAAAATTATAAGGAGCAAGAGTTGATCATGACACAGAGTCTATATACCATATTTGGTGGCATAAGTCTATTTCAGGTTTTGCAGACACAAGTTGTACTATATATGGAGTTTAGAAAACTTGACTTGATAATCTTGGAGTAAGGTAGGGTATTATGGTTACTGTTGCAAGACAAATAAATTTTTCATATCAGTTTTGTCAGCAAGGCATTCCAGCCTATAAGTATTGTAGAACAGACAAAACAGCAGGATTACCAAAAATAACAATGAAAATATGAAAATAAAAGAATTAAAACAAAATATTTCCATGAAATGTGGGGTGACTTTTGGGATACATAAAGAGAAAAAAAGAGATGGCAGCACTCAAGTCATCCATCATCTAATAGAAAGCAAACTAATATTTGTCTTAAAAACTGCAGAGATGCAGTTAAGTATCTTTCAGTACAGTATGCATTGAACAGTTGGGTACGCTTGTAACTCCAGTAAACGGAAGTCAGATTTATAAGTACTGACTTACATTTTGTTCAAGACAAGAATATTGACGTAAAGAGAACTCACATAACAAATTTATTTTAAAGGGATCTTTTACATTTTTATTGATACAGCGTACTATAAAACAGTATAAAAAGTAAGGCCGCCCTAACGCTGAAGAACCCGTTTTATTTTAGTTTAAATACAGGGATATTTTTAAATCCACAAAAAACAAACACATTCTAAAAACTGGTAAAAATTATGCAGATTTTACATTTTAACGTAAGTGTTAATTTACAAATGTAACTATTTGGATGGTGTTGGTAGCATTATAATGAAATAACAGATTTCAGAAAATATCATTACATGAATAATTAAAGCCCTGATATATTTCAGTTACTTTCTTCTATTTTCATAAGTGTAAATATTTGCAATATCAGGTCCCAAAGCTTCCAAATTGTTTTAAACTGAAACAAAACAAAACAAAGAAATACTTTAAAACGTGCACTGTAACTGGCTTGCAAGGCTTAGTATTAGTTACCAGCAGTTAGTGAGACCGTAAAGTACCACTTCCATATAGTGGCCAACTGTGAAACAATACAGCACATTTCTAGTCCAATGAGTGGATTTACTATTAAAGACCAATTGAACATAATAACCATAGCAATTGATCAGTGCAACTGGTGACAAACTGAATTCAAAATTGGTACAGCAATAAAAGTGGCAGTGGAGTCTGAGAAGAGAAATAAATGCTTCCTGTGCAACAGAAAAACACAGAAGGCAATGAAAGAGAAAATGCCAGAGGATAAACAACTGAATGCAAAATTGGTACAACACAAACAAAACAAATTCGAATACTTAAAGCGAGCTGGTCTTAAAGGAGAAGGAACCTCTACAGCTTAGTGTTTTAATGCCAAGTACTTACCCTTGCATTCAGCAAAATCTTGACGGGTACAGAGTTTAAAACAATAACTGTAAAAAATGGTCCCCTATCAGTCTGGAGGCAGACCGCATATACTGATTTCAACTTTGGGTGGTAGACACTTTCCACCGAGATCCCCTAGTTTGCGTCACTGAAGTACATATCTCGACTTATTCCTGCAGGAAATTAATGTTTTCTGGGCTCCGCAGCCAAACTCTTCAAAAATAGTTTTCCAATTAAGTTCATGATATAAACAGAAAATGAGCACGCGTGAGACAAGTACTATTATTCAAAGTACTTACAAGGAGAATTCACTTCTCCTTTAAAAGTGCTAAATGGGATCAATGATCGTAATTGGCAATGATTTACAACTGCTCATGATAACAGTATATTTGATTTCGTCACCCACGGGGCAAGGAAAGGTAAAAAGTTTGCTCTAGCATGAAGGAAAATTTACTGCCAGTAATGGATAGTTTGAAAAAAAATTGTAAAGCGTGTAATGTGATTTCAAAGCAGTGCGCAGTTAGTCTGCTGCAGCTGATTTCAACCGTTTAAAACAAATGGAAAAGGAGCATATATCCTTTGAAGAATCATCATCCAGTGTTGTTTTAAATACTGATGACATTGGATTATTCTATGTGGCAATTCCAGAAAAAACACTGGCAGCAAGAAGGGAGAAGTGTAACAGTGGGGAACTTGTTCAAAAACAATCAGCGCTGCTTTGTGGTGAAGGATATGGGGTAAGGAAACAATTGGTTATTATCACAGAATCATAGAAAGGTTACAACACGGAAGGAGGCCATTCGGCCCATTGAGTTCGTGCCGGCTCTATGCAAGAGCAATCCAGCTAATCCCACTCCCCCGCCCTATCCCCGTAGCCCTGCAAATTTTTTCCTTTCAAGTACTTATCCAGTTCCCTTTTGAAGACCATGATTGAGTCTGCCTCCACCACCCCCTCAGGCAGTGCATTCCAGATCCTAACCACTCGCTGCATAAAAAAGTTTTTCCTCATGTCACCTTTGGTTCTTTTGCCATTCACCTTAAATCTATGTCCTCTGGTTCTTGTCCCTTCTGCCAAAGGGAATAGTTTCTCTCTACCTATTCTGTCTAGTCCCTTCATTATTTTAAATACCTTTATCAAATCTGCTCTCAACCTTCTCTGTTCCAAGGAGAACAACCCCTGCTTCTCCAGTCTATCCATGTAACCAAAGTCTCTCATCCCTGGAATCATTCCAGTAAATCTTTTCTGCACCCTCTCTAAGGCCTTCACATCTTTCCTAAAGTGCGGTGCCCAGAACGGGACACAATACTCCTGTTGTGGTCGAACCAGTGTTTTATAAAGGTGCATCATGACTTCCTTGTTTTTGTACTCTATGCCTCTATTTATAAAGGGCAATATCCCGTATGCTTTTTTAACCACTTTCTCAACCTGCCCTGCCACTTTCAACGATTTGTGCACATATACCTCCGGATCTCTCTGTTCCTGTGCCTCTTTTAGAATTGTGCCCTCTAGTTTATATTGCCTCTCCTCATTCTTCCTACCGAAATGTATCACTTCGCATTTTTCTGCATTAAATTTCATCTGCCACGTGTCCGCCCATCCCACCAGCCTGTCTGTATCCTCTTGAAGTCTACCACTATTCTCCTCACTGTTCACTGCACTTCTAAGTTTTGTGCCATCTGCAAATTTTGAAATTGTGCCCTGTACATCCAAGTCCAAGTCATTGATATATATCAAGAAAATCAGTGGTTCCAGTACCGACCCCTGGGGAACACCACTGTACACCTCCCTCCAATCTGAAAAACAACTGTTCACCACTACTCTCTGCTTTCTGTCACTTAGCCAATTCTGTATCCATGCTGCTATTGCCCCTTTTATTCCATGGGCTTCAATCTTGATGACAAGTCTATTATGCGGCACTTTATCAAACACCTTTTGAAAGTCCATATACATCACATCAACTGCATTGCCCTCATCGACCCTCCTTGTTATCAAAAAACTCTATCAAGTTAGTTAAAATAGTCACAAATATTATAAGTCATAATGCCACTGCTACATGATTCCCTGTTTTAAAATCACCCCCATTGTGTGAGAGATTCATTATGGGAGTTGTAATTTTTATCCCTATCTCTAGTGGAACTTCAATACCCAGAGTGCATGGTGACAACTAACCAGGAAATTTAACTGAGATATGAATGGCGAAAAACATTAAAATTATAAAGATTTAATTTTTTTCAATGTTTTATACAGACTGAGCCATAAATAAAAATTCTGAACTAATTGCATTGTTTGAAATAAGATCTTTTGTGTCACTGAGTAGGACCATTGTTTGTGCTGGGGTCAGTTAGAGATGTTTATGAAGATTTTTGATGCTGACTTCAGTATCAGTCAATCAGGTAGGTCCAGATTATGCTGAATCTGCACCTGTTAATGTGCTGGTGTTTGGAGACCCGAGAGTTAGAAAAATTTCTCTAGGTAGTGCTACACCAACAACAATTTCAGCAATAATGACAAATTCGCTGTGAGAAATAAAAGGGAAGAAAATATATTTTGTAATCATTTAAATAATAGAAAAAGGGTAGGTTTTGGGGAGGGAGGAGAATCAACCAATCAATAAGTACTTCCATCTTAAGCAACTTTTGTAAACTGTTAAATAGTATTACAAATATATGAGTCAGGTCTGCATCTTTCAATATAAATAATTAGATTAATTAGATATAAATCTAGAACTCAATGCAATCATGATGTGGAGATGCCGGTGATGGACTGGAGTTGACAAATGTAAAGAATCTTACAACATCAGGTTATAGTCCAACAATTTTATTTGAAGATCACAAGCTTTCGGAGATTATCTCCTTCGTCAGGTGAGTGACTCACCTGACGAAGGAGATAATCTCCGAAAGCTTGTGATCTTCAAATAAAATTGTTGGACTATAACCTGATGTTGTAAGATTCTTTACATTTGTCAATGCAATCAGGCAGAGCCAACACGGCTTTGTGAAAGGGAAATTGTGTTTGACTAATTTAATAGAATTCTTTGAGGAAGTAACAAGCAACGTGGATAAAGGGGATCCTGTGGATGTACTTGGATTTCCAGAAGGCTTTTAACAAGGTGCCACATCAAAGGCTACTACACAAAATAAGAGCTCATGGTGTAGGAGGTAACATATTAACATGGATAAAGGATTGGTTAGCTAACAGGAAACAGAGAGTAGGCATAAATGGGGCATTTTCAGATTGGCAAGATGTAACGAGTGGAGTCCCACAGGGATCAGTGCTTGAGCCTCAACTATTTACAATCTATATCAATGACTTGGATGAAGGAACTGAATGTATGGTTGCTAAATTTGCTGATGACACAAAGGTAGGTAGGAAAGTAAGTTGTGGAGAGGACATAAGGAGTCTGCAAAGGGATATAGATAGGTTAAGTGAGTGGGCAAAAAATTGGCAGATGGAATATAATGTGGAAAAATGTGAACTTGTCCACTTTGGCAGGAGGAATATTATTTAAATGGAGAAAGATTGCAGAACTCTGAGGTACAGAGGGATCTGGGTGTCCTAGTACATGAATCACAAAAAGTTAGTATGCAGGTACAGCAAGTGATTAGGAAGGCAAATGGAATGTTTGTCATTTATTGCAAGGGGAATGGAATATAAAAGTAGAAATGTTTTGCTACAGTTGTACAAGGCATTGGTGAGACCACATCTAGAATACTGTGTGCAGTTTTTGTCTCCTTATTTAAGGGCATAATTGCTTTGGAGGCGGTTCAGAGAAGGTTTACTCGACTGATTCCTGGGATGAGGGGGTTATCTTATGAGGAAAGGTTGGACAAGTTGGGCCTGCATAGTTTAGAAGAATGAGAGGCGATCTTATTGAAATATATAAGATCCTGAGGGGACTAGAAGGGGTAGATGCTGAGAGGATGTTTCCCCTTGTGGGAGAGACTAGAACTCGGGGCCACAGTTTAAAAATAAGGGGTCTCCCATTTAAGATAGAGATGAGGAGAAATGTTTTCTCTCAAATGGTCGTGAGTCTGTGGAACTCCCTTCCCCAGAGAGCGGTGGAGGCAGGGTCATTGAATATTTTTAAGGCTGAGTTAGAAGATTCATGATTAACAAGGGAGTCAAAGGTAGGTAGGTAGACGGGAAAGTAGGGTTGAGGTCACAATCAGATCAGCCATGATCTTATCAAATGGCAGAGCAGGCTCGAGGGGCCGAATGGCCTACTCTTGCTCTTGCTCTTAATTCGTATGTTCGTATGTATGCAAGTAGACGACATAGCCACAGGATAAGGGGTCAGCCATTTAAGACTGAGATGAGGAGGCATTTCTTCACTCAGAGGGTTGTGGATCTTTGGAACTCTCTACTCCAGGAGGCTGTGGATGCTAAGGCGTTGAGTATATTCAAGGCTGAGATAGATAGATTTTTGGACTCTAGGGGAATCAAGCGATATGAGGATCAGGCAGGAAAGTGGAGTTGAGGATGAAGATCAGCCATGATCTGATTGAATGGTGGAGCAGGATCGAGGGGCCGTCTGGCCTAACCCTGCTCCTATTTCTTATCTTCTTATGTAATTAGTGTAAAATGTTACCCTCATGTCAGTCATGTAATATTATTGCTTCAAAAATTTTCTGTAAAGCATTAATGGGCTAACTGCCGTCATGTTATGGCTGCAGCATGACCATGGTAAACATCAAAAACTGCACTCCAGGTTCTGGAATGCCCATGTGCAAATAAATAATTAAATTTACTGCTGTGTAGCACCAAAGCAGCAATATTGTAGTTGCTTAATTTATCAGGTCAATTTTATTGAGATACACCTCCCTTACAAAGAAAGAGACAATAAAATGCAAGTATAAAATCTGCTTACTTGATTGTAGAAACATAATTTTGATAGAGTTTTCTAAATTTTAAGCACAAAACTGGACCAGGTTCAACTTGTGCCATGTTGGAAATCTTGAAGAAGTGTAAGTGAAGAACAAATTTGAATAATAATTTTATAAAGTTACCTGTGTTGTAATGTCCATGCCATCTTCCAGGCTTACCATTACTGAGGAACCACTCTCAAGCAGCTCTGCTATCACCACAGCCAATTGCAGGATTCTGTGTAGCTGAGAAAGCAAAAGTAAATACAATGAAGCAACTGTGCTTTATAATGGCAGATAACTATATATTACAGGTTACAAGCCTCTTCATATTACGAGACTTACTAAACACTTACTGATACCAATAGAACAACTGCACTTCGCCAGTATGCTTTATTGTTTTGTCAATATACTTCTTGTGTGATACTCTTACTTTATTAGCTCAAATTAGTCCCACCATCAATAACAAACCTGTAACACCACTTGTACTTTGAGCTGGTGTTAAATAGCTCAAAATGCTCTCTCCTGACAAAAGGGAAAATATACAAGGTACTGCAGGGCGTGTTCACAGTTCAAGTGGACCAAGTATAAAAATTTCACTCCACCCACCATCACGCTTTGCTGACATTCCAATGAAAACATTCCATTTAATTTAGAAAGCCAATAGAAAAGAACAAATACACTTTTTAGTATGTATTATTCATCAGGTGCGTTCATATATTAAGTAATACACATTTGCTATTTTAAATGAGGAATATGGCCCAGCTGCATTAACTGTTAGATAAAGGTGAATGCCTCAATTTTGGCAAACAAAATCACGTTCAGATTTTCTTGTCATATCCTAAAAAAGTGAATTACTTAAGAGCTATTTATTAGTAGGGACTTGTAATAGCTTTTGCAATGATCAGGCATTATATTTCTTGTTGAATTTTTTTCCAAAAGCACACTATCCTAATCTCTGAGGAGGAAGGAAAGTCAAAAAATTAAGATATTTTCCATGCTAACATTTTTCTGTGTAGTGGAATGTTTCAACATGAACTGCGCGCCACTGTGTGAACACATTAGGAAAAAATATATTTGCCAAACAATTTTGAGTAATCCCCTTTACAGTGAATGAATGAATTACCTGCAGCAGCCATTCAGATTCTCCTAGCAACCTGTACAAAGTCATGTCTGCGTCACTAGGGATCGTGCTGGGTATACATGCTCTCATTAGCTTTTTGAAACTGGCTTGCACCTGACGAACATCGCAGTAATCCACAGGTATGAGCTCACAGTTAATTGCAAGGTCAAGTTTAAAGCCCTGAGGACAAAAATCATGTTAATGTTGCTAAAGGTAGTGAAACATAAAACTATTTCAACTTTATATGATTGCAGAGATACATTTTTAATCTTCTAGGTTGCAGAGGGTGCATAGCACTGGGCAATTGTAAAGAGGCGAAGGAAGAATGGAGTAAAATAGTCTTTAAAAAAAAGAAAAATCTTAAGAAGAAATCCTGGAGATCAGTGCCACTCCATAGCTAGCTCTCAGGTGTGTGAGAGTGGCCCAAGGTGACCAGTATCCAATTTTAATCACTTTTTCCCCAGCCTCCTTGTTGGGAACCAGGTGTGTGATGAATTGTAGGTGCAACCCTATATCTTACCACTTCTTGCTATATTCACCATCTAGGTGCCAGAGCTGTTACCACAAATCTTTTAAATAATACTAGGTGTCGGAGGTTTAAAAGTTTCTTCCCCATTCTGTTTTTTTTTCTCTCCTTACCCTATTTTTAAAAATTCAGACAGGTGTCCCTTTCCCAATCACAGTAAAAATGTATCTTATAATGTTTACAATCTAATTCAATGACAACAAAACTATCAACAAAAGTGTAACAGACACTACAAAATTATTAAGAAAATTATAAATGGTAACTGGTAAATTAGTATAAAAATAATTAATAAAGAGAATTCAGTTTTCATCTTACTCTCAGCTGAGACTTTTCCCCAAACAGGTACAGTGCTGCTTGGTGCTTTAGAAGCTGGTTCTGCAGAGAATTATCATTGCCAGCGGTCACAGGGGATTCCTTCCCTGCTAATCTTGCTCCCACGTCAGTGGTTGAAAACTGGGTATTGAAGCGACTGCTGGAACGCAGGCTGGCCCACATACCTGGAGAGAAAAAAGAAACTCAACTTCGAGATATACTAAGATTATATACGGACACAAAACTAAGTGCATTTTCTTTGTGAAAACCAGGCTGTTAGTGAGATCTTTGCTAAGAAATTATGTTGGTGACATTAGTGCACGAACGCTTAATGCGTTCATACAACATTCCCTTGACCGCTATTTTAACGCAGGCACTAACCGCTTTATTTACATGGATTATTGCCTCCGTTGAAATACAGGGCAGAAGAACATCATACCATGGGTTCGGTATTCGTCCGCTAACAGTGGCTTCTAGCTTTTTGCGAGTCAGTTCCCAACAAATACAATAAAGTAATATCATGGGATAGGATGAAAATAACAATTTCCAAAATTATAGTAGTGGATTTCCCATAGAATACTGAGGTGTGGAGGTGAAGAAGTGTACATCTCCAGTAGAAGAATTTGGAAAGAAGTCTGTAAGAGCTCTGCCCAGAGTCTGTAAAGCAAATATTTTTTGTTTGGCTCCCAGGAAATAAATGAAACGCTTTCCTTATCCACTGTAGCTAGTTAAATAAATAACAGAGCTTCATAAATAAATCTTATGTGAACAATGGCTGTTTTTGAACTATGACTATAAATAAATCATAGGTGATATAATCAACCTCTGTCTCTCTCTGATGTCAAAAATAAGCACATAAAATAGTTTTGTTGACAATCTTACCTCAAAAAAGGTTCTAAAGGTCATGGTCTAGATTTTTTTGAAATCATTTGGAAAAATAAATTTAAGTTTTGCTTATCCACTGATACCAGATGCATAAATAAATCTTTATGTGAACAAGCACTGTTTTCAAATTCTCTCTCTGAAATAAAAATAAGCACTTGAATAGGTTTATCTCTTAAAAACATGTGGTGGAAAAGGAGTTTTGGTCATATTTCTAATAATAAAGCCTATATATTTTAATATCTTTGCACATGAATCTTGTAGTCATCCTTAAATATTAGGTGCTGCCAGTTGCTTCCTTAAGCTGTGGAGAATATACATTAATTTCATATGCAAAAGGTCTCTGAAGGTATTATTCTTGGGAAGCCTTTCCTGACACCTATTTGCTTAGGTGTCATTCTGTCCAATTTGGAAAGTTTGATACATTGTTGGGTATGGACCTGACCGTACGTGGGAAAACACTATTTTGAGTCCCGTTACTGGCTAACTAACTTTAGCTATGAGAGATACATTTTTCATGTCCGATAGTTTCAGTTTATCTTCAAAGGGTCTTGAATGGTATATCCTGGCTGACTTTCTCCTAATCAGAAGCCAACAGTGATAGTGCAGGGCACAGACATCCTGGCAGAAAACAGCCATTCAAAGATAAAGGAGCATATTTCGAGGGTCAGGTTTATGTTTAGTGTTAGCCTTTGTTGATTTTGATATTTTGAGGAGAATAATAAAGTCTGTAATGACTGTAAATCTACTGTTTGTCTTAATATAGTTAATTTATCCATTTACTGTGAATAAGTCTAAAAGTTTATAGCCTAAGCCATAGTCTGACGGAGTCTTTACTCTTCTGTCTATTGAAGTCAAGTAGATCATGTGTGAGTACAAGGTACACCCAGTAAACAGGAATATAGTGACAATTGTTCTCTGTTTAATTTCTGACCTGCATTACCTAAATTTTGGACAAGCAAAAGCTCACTTTGGGACATTAGAGGCGCAAGCTCACTTAGAGGAGTGATCTATGATGCTGAATCTGAGGAAAATATGCAGCATAAGAATCCCAAAACTTAATAGCTTATCTTAAAAAAAAGCTCTCAAGTTCTAGTTTCAACTTATTTTGAAATCATTTAAGAAAAAAAAAATACATAGTTACTGTTGTAACCTGCAGAAAGACACTGAATCATACTTAGGTATACTGGAATTTCTCCAGTGCACACACTTCAATTGCAACATCCGAGGAACTGCAGACAGAGGTGTAATTTTTAATTCTGCTCAGCCGACCGAGTGATAGGTCTGGGAAGACTATCAAGTCCTTCCCTTTGTTTTTCACAGAGGCTAAAGCCTCTTACTGAAAATATTAATGAAGGCATTCAAAAGACACAAAAGCGTCATCATGTTGTTGTGATTTTAAAAAAAAATTCATTCTCGCAATGTGAGAATCACTAGCAAGGCTGGCATATATTGCCCATCCCTAGTTTCCCGGAGAACGTGGTGGTGCGATTTCTTCTTGAACTGCTGCAGAAGCAGTTTGATACAACTGAATGGCTTGCTTGGCCACTTCAGACGGCAATTAGGAGTCGACCACATTGGTGTGGGACTGGAATCACATATAGGCCAGATTGAGTAAGGACGGCAGGTTTCCTTCTCGAAAGGACACTAGTAAACCAGTTGGGTTTTTACGACAATCCGGCAGCTTCATAGTCACTTTTACTGATACCAGCTTATTATTTCCAGCTTTTTTTAAAAACTGAACTCAAAAACTGCTATGGTGGGATTTGAACTCACATTCTCTGTATTATCAATTCTGGCTCTAAATTACTAGTCCAGTAACATAACCACTACACTATTGTACCCTTTGTGAATAATATAACTCTTTATGTCATTATTACATTAAAATCTTACTCAACATTAGAAATCATTTAGTGAAAAGATGGTGGATCTTGACTTTTTTTTTTGGAGTGATTTGATTGCTTCAGTTTCTTCTTTTTGACCGGTAAATATTTCTCAATACTCATGCAGTCCTGATTTGTTGCTATTTTATGAATATGAATTTTGAGCAAACCAAGTGAAACTGTGACAAAAATGTCCATGATTTATATAGCATGATACTAAAGTGTGATACAGGAAGTATGAAGGTTAACAGGAAATGCATGTATTCATATTGTTTTTTTATATATTAAATACCATATTTCCTGTGGAGTTGATCATGGTGCATTGAAATATACTTACTTAAAGTACTAGGGAGGAGTGGTTCAGGGGGTTTAGTAAAATAACGGGACCTAACTCGAGTTGCATCGGGAGGGTGGCCCTCGTATTTGGAAGAAAAGGGGCAGGGGACCATGGAATTATGCAATACTGCTGTTGGCTGGAAATTGCTGGGGTTTAGCTTCATGGTGGAACTGTGTTTGAAAGCATTAAGTGTGGTCCTGGGGTTTCACAGAACTATGAAGGGAGTCTTTGGGTTTGGTACTATAGGAGGCGGGAGCTGGGGTTTAGGACTACTGATGGGGAGTATTCCCAGGATATGGCTGCATCGCTGGGGGGAGATGCCTGGGGTATGGCAGCACTGGGGAGGATGCAGTGACAAAAATTAAGCATTTTTATCGAAGATTTAGAATGCTGTTGGCATCTTTAATTCTGTCAAAGTACATAAGGGGTTAAAAACTAGGTTTGCTCACAAAAATCATGTCCCAGTTTAACTTGATATAATTGCTACAGATTTTAATTGGTTTGTCTGATGTCTAAAGGACAGGACTGACTCATTCAATTCAAATACAAACATCTTGTGGGATTAGCAGTTTCTTTTGAATTTAACAGTAAGTTTTTTTAAATCTGTATTGTCCCAGTCACATTTTTGAAGATATTTATCAACTTATCTTGTTCAAATCAGAAAGTCTACCTGAAGTCTTTGAAGATAGTTAGCAAGATAGCTTCCATTGACATTCTCTTTGGAATAGAGGAGGCTGAGAGGTGATTTAATTGAGGTGTACAAAATTGTGAGGGGTCTAGATAAAGTGGATAGGAAAGACCTATTTCCCTTAGCAGAGAGGTCAATAACCAGAGGACATAGATTTAAAGTGATTGGAAGAAGGATCAGAAGGGAGCTGAGGAAATTTTTTTTCACCCAGAGGCTGGTGGGGGTCTGGAACTCACTGCCTGAAAGGATGGTAGAGGCAGAAACCCTCAACTCATTTAAAAAGTACCTGGATGAGCACCTGAAGTGCCGTGACCTACAAGGCTACGGACCAAGTGGTGGAAAGTGGGATTAGGCTGGGTGGCTCATTTTTGGCTGGCGCAGACATGATGGGCCAAATGGCCTCCTTCTGTGGCCTAAATTTTCTATGATTCCATGATTCTATGAAAAACAAAGTAACTGCTACGCAAGTATATTGATTACATTATGGTTTAGTGTAGCAGTCACAAATTATTTATTACTTTCTATTACTTGAGAAACTAGCTACAGTTAATAACTACTGTAAAATATGTGCTGTATTACTGCTTTTATTTGATTGTTCTTTTACTGTTTAATTTCTTTTGGACAATTAAAGTCTGTCAAAATCTAATATAGTGCTATTGTGCCACCTTCCGAAGACAAGAAAGATCATGTGATAAAACTAGTCGCTGAAATAAACTAAAGTGCATACGTTGTTTGATACCTTCGCATGGTGCAACTTCACCTCTGGGCAAGTGAAAACATCCTCCGGGACATAGGGATAGAATCTGGGCAACTGATTAAAAATTAAGTTTGCTCACAAAAATCATGTCCCAGTTTAACTTGACATAGGGAGTTAAGTTACTTATGAAAGTAGTCTAAGACATAGAAGCCAAAAGAAAATCAGCAAAGAACCACAGCAGGTGGTCCCCTGATCTGGGAATATTGGGGGGGGGGGGAAAAGAGAAGAGAGCCTTCCAGGTTTTGGCAGCAATGGGGAAGGAGTGCTGGCATTTGTAATTATTGGTGGGAAGACTTCCTGGGTTACGGCAGCACTATTGTGGGGATGTCCAGGTTCTGGCTGCACTGGGGAGAGGATTTTATCAGGTCTGAATATATCAAATATACTAAAAACTTCACATTAATATAATAAAAATGCTTTGTGTGTGTGTGATGTCACACTTAATTATGGGCAAATTTAACTAGGCAAATTTCTTGCAGCTTATATCCAAAGTTTTTTTCAAAACAAGAGAGAAGGAAAGCCAGTCATTGGGAATATACAGAGGAATTCCCCAAATAAGACATTAATACAGGATTCAGAACATATTTAGCCTATAACTTAAAAATAACATTAGCAATTACACTTCAAAAAAAATTATGTCTTTTAAAAGAACATATCATCTGACCCACTGTGAGCAACATGTCGGTTAACAAATATGCATTAGCCATATTTATAGTGTAGCATTGTATAATTTATGTTAAAGAATAATTTTGTAAATTCTACATTTCATCTGAAACATTTCATCGTCCCGTGAACAGGACAGTAACAAGATATGTTTTACATAAGTCAACATTTTTCAAGATGCTGCAGAGAAAGAATCTGAAATAATTTAATGCATGCAATAAGTGTCAGATGTGGTTTAGTGATATTTATTGCTAAAAATTTTTTGGCTGGGAAACCTCTGCTTATATTTATGTGGCTTAACCACAATCTAAGACACATGACTTGCACCATGACAAATGACATGCTTTCCCCCCTCACAATTAGAAGAAGTTGTCAGTGATGGAAAAGTACGATATGAATTCGCAAGTGTCACTGATTAATTAACCTTTAGGTTGCTGAAATGCATTTAAATACACAGTAGAGATAAATTATTGGCAGCCTAAAGGTTAACTCAGTTGTCGCTTGAACAAGACAAAGAGGAATACGAGTGGGGTCAGGACATAAGAATACAATACAGTACAGTACCTTGGTTGAAGACTCTTCCCTTAACGGTACTCTTTTGGTGAGAATGAGTGAACAGCTTATCCCTGTACCCAAGTACTGGTGGATCATTGCAATGACAGAGAAAGAATTTGCAGAAATTTTAGTATGAAAATCAAAATGATCCAAAAATTGTAAGCAACAAGATATAGTACAGTAATTAGGACTGTGCCAATAGATGGCGACCCTGAAATTCATTGGACCGTGATCCTGATTGTTACACCCGGATCACCCCCGACAATACCCTCCAGAGCTTACCCCGTCTGTGTTTGCGGGGTCAATGGGAGGACACCTACTTCGTTTTCATGGATTAGGCAGGCAAAAGCATCAGTTCACATGCATTTACTGCATCTGATTTCCCATGACTGCCAGAAATCACGGTGCCCACCTGCCAGAGGGAGGAGGATGTTATCCAGCCCCCCCCGCCCCCACCTCTCAATCCTGCTAATGGTCCTATCGGACCTGTCAGCAAGGAGGATTCCTTGGAGTATTTTCTTTTGAAACAAATTTACAACTCTTCGGGGGTCCAACAAGCTTGCCTGGTCTGGACTCCATTGGTGGGACCCACTTATGTCCTTGTAAAGGTCGATATGACCCAATTCATTCAGCTTACTGACCATCACTACCATGCTGGGCCCCACTGGAGCCTGAGGAGCAGGGATTCTTGGCTTACGGATTCCCCATCCCCGGCTCTGCTCCAGACATTATTTGCCTTGTAAGAGGTGGACAGAAGTTTCGCTCCTTCAAGGCATCAAGGAAGCATTTGGAAATTGTGGGTCCTGGCACAACTAAGTCTCTGCCATTTTCCTGAGTTACAGCAGGAGACTGGCAGAAACCCCGAGGAACTTTGGAGTCATAATCAATTAACTGATTATATTTCTATTTAAAAATTTTAATTAGTAAATCAAGTTTGTCATGTGGTCAATTGATCATGTCAGTAATTAATAACTATGAATACCCACACAATTGGCACAGCTTTAAATACATTAAGCATGCAATGTAGAAACAAACCACCAAATAAATTTAACAAAAACACGCAAACCTGCATGCCACAATTTTACAAAATCAATAATTGTGCAAATTTACAATTACAATTAGGATTGACACATTTTAGAATGCAGAATTGTGGGAATGTAAATATCAAAGTAAGATTAATAAAATGGGATGATTATATTAACAATCCCAATTCTGATTGTTAAAAAAAATAGTAACAAAATTAACTGGAAATCACACAAGATTAGTTCAACGAGAGCGCATAATTTTGTGATGCTGTACACATTACAAAAAAAGTTCTAACTCAACCTTTTAAGTTCTAACAGCTAATATGTTCCTTGCTATTCATCAGACTGCAGGAAATTCTATAATCCTTGGGTTGACCATTTTCAGAGCCCTCAGCCCATGCTGAAAGATCACCTGTTACAGTAATACGTCACAGATATCAGAAGTAGGTTATGCTGAAATAGTAGTACATATACTTGGGCCTGAAATTCCAAGAGTTTTTTGTTGATGCAGTTCTGAGTAGGGAATTGGAATTTGGGGCACAAGTCATGTAGCTCAGATATGTCAAGAGTTACACCCATCCTAAAATACACACTAAATTCTGGGAGAATTGGTTACTGGCAGAAGATGTGCCTGCCCCCAAAGTGTTCCATTTAGGCAAAATGCAGGATAATGAGAGAAAAAGCTATTGTCCTAACAGTTCTGCCATTTACACCAGAATTGCACCCGACTTAATCCTGTAGAAGAGAATGGGTAAGTTACCTGCATGACTTGTCAAATCAGAAAGTGGTTGAGTTCACTTGCGTTGAATATCTACAAACATTGTTTGACTCATCAGCTTTGACAGTAGCAATTAAAAAAAACCTTCCTCAGCTGTGCAGCTGTGACAGGGTTCTGCAAGATCTCTTTCAGCAGTTTCAAGCAGGGAGCCATTACCCTGGGGTTCACATTGGTCATTCCGATATATGTCCTTATAATGAGTTTGGAACAGGAGGAAGAGGAAGAGGAAATAATAGAGGCATGCAGTATAAAACTACACCAATGGAAAAGATCAACTAGAGGTACCTTCCAACAAGACCACGCCATTTCCTCAATGTCTCAGAAGAGGTCTGCTTAATAGTTCAGTAATGAGGCATAGAAGAAACTCTGTCTCCCATTGCACAATGAGTTCCAAACATCCTCTCAAGTATAAAAAACAAAGAACAGACTTGCTTTGGTACACTGGACTTCACATTACAAAGTGGGTTTATAATGTGTATATATATTTACAGCAAGCGCTTCCTATCACCAGCATGCCTCTGCTAGGGCTTCTCTGTGCTGTTCTATCCTGATGTTGCGACAAGGTGATGCTTGAGGACCAGTGGTGCTTGGCTACGCTGTGGTATTATGAGCCTCTTGGGACTAAGGCGGCCCTTGTCTCAGGGCTTGTGAGTCCAAGGAGGACTTTTCAGTAGGCTGCATTACCACTGCAGTTGCATGGGCGGCCTGGTCCTATATCCTGACATGTACACGAGCAGTGTCTGAGGGAGGTGGCTGGAATGGTCACATGAACTGTCACCAGGAAAAAAGATGGCAGGGTGAAGGTGGATTCTAGCCACACCACTTGCGCTGGGTCTTGGACCTGAGTGTCCACTGATCAGCAGGAGGGAAGACCTCATGGTCTTAGTTAGATCTTGTAGACCCTGAGATATATTGCTCCAAAGTTAGCAGAAGCTGCTTTCCATCACACCCTCCAAACGGTCCTCCGAAGCCTGAAGACCAGTGGGTAAAGGGTCCACTTTGAATGTGGTATTGGGTCCAATCCTTAGGTAGGCACTGGCCTTTGTCATGACTCCTGCCATCTATCTCAGGTCCTCCAAGATGTCTCCATGTGAGTGTGATGCTCATCCAGGATCCTTTGTTTAAAAGTAGGCCCCGTGAGATCCAAGTATGCGGGGTTGGGAGCTGACTTCTGTGGAGGCTCTGGTCTCCACCATCAGGTTCCATTTTGTATCTGACTCCTTTGGCACCATGCGAGGATAATGAATGAAGGAGTAACAAACATTTGGAGAATGAAGAAAAGGGTGATGTGATGTTTTGTGCATCACAACACATTCACTTCCCACCACACTAAGGAAGATAGGAACAGGAGTAGGCAATTTAGCCCTTCGACTCTGTTCTGCCATTCAATGAGATCATGGCTGATCTGTGACCTAACTCCATATACCCGCTGTAGCTTTAAGTCCCTTAATACCTTTGGTTAATAAAAATCTATAAATCTCAGATTTAAAATTAACAATTGAGCTAGCATCAACTGCCGTTTGTGGAAAAGAGTTCGAAACTTCTACCACCCTTTGCGTGTAGAAGTGTTTCCTAACTTCACTCCTGAAAGTCCTGGCTCTAATTTTTAGACTATGTCCCCTAGTCCTAGACTCCCCAACCAGCGGAAATAGTTTCTCTCTATCTACCCTATCAGTTCCCCTTAATATCTTGAAAACTTTGATCAAATCACCCCTTAATGTTCTAAATTCCAGGGACTACAAACCTAGTTTGTGTAATCTCTCCTCTTAATTTAACCCTTGGAGTCCAGGTTTCATTCTAGTAAATCTACACTGCACTCCCTCCTAGGCCAATATATCCTTCCTAAGGTGCAGTGCCCAGAACTGAACACAGTACTCCAGGTGTGGTCTAACCAGGGCTTTGGATAGCCATAGCATAACTTCTACCCCCTTGTATTCTAGTCCTCTAGATATAAAGGCCAGTATTCCATTACCCTGTTTGATTATTTTCTGCACCTGTGCATGACATTTTAATGATCTATGTACATGGATCCCTAAGTCTCTTTGGACTTCCACTGTTTCGAACTTTTCACTATTTAGAAAGTACTCTGACCTATCCTTTTTAGGTCCAAAGCGGATGTCCTCACACTTGGATATGTGGCTCTATATCCAGTTATCTAAGCCGTTAATAAATACAGTGAATAGTTGCGGCCCCAACACAGATCTCTATGAGACACCACTAGTCACATGCTGCCAATTTGAGTACCTGTCCATTATCCCTAAATTCTGTCTCCTGCCACTCAGCCAGTTTTCTAACCAGGTCAATAATTTGCCCTCAATTCCACGAGCTTCAACTTTAGCTAACAGTCTCTCATTAGGGACTTTATTGAATGCCTTCTGGAAGTCAATATAAACAACATCCATAGACATTCCCCTGTCCACTGCTTTAGTCACCTCTTGAAAGAATTCAATCAGGTTCAGCAGGCATGACCTACCCTTTACAAACCCATGCTGGCTCTCTCTGATTAGTGGAAAATTTTCAAGGTGTTCAGTCACTCTATCCTTAATTATAGACTCTAGTAATTTCCCGACAACAGATGCTAGGCTAACTGGTCCATAATTCCCTGATTTCCCTCTCTCGCCTTTCTTAAATAGCCGAGTGACACGTGCAATTTTCCAATCTAAAGGAACGGTTCCTGAATTGAGAGAACTTTGGAAGCCATGTTATCTCCTGGGAGAGGCAAAAAAGATAAAAAACCAGGCCAATTACAGGAAAAAAATCTGGAAAATTCCTCTCCGACACCCCTTAGGCGATTGAAACTAGTCCAAGAGACCACTCTGGCCCTGATTAATGTTATATGGTACATACCTCTTGTACGAGGTGATCTCCACTCCAGCCAGAAACAAGTCCAGCTCTCGCTTGAAGGAATTCAATGAATCAACGTTCACTGCACTGGTCGATAGCCTGTTCCACAGGTCAACTATTCTCTTGGAAAAGAACCATCTCCTAACAATCAACCTAGTTCTGCCTTTACATAACTTGAGATTGTGATCCTTGTTCTCCATAACCTATTTAGTTGAAATAAATTGTTTACACAAACACAATCTAATTCCTTCATCATCTTATAAACCTTGAAGTGGCTATTGGTGACCCACAAGAGTCTGTGCTGAAGCCTCAACTGTTCACTATATTTATTAATGACTAAGAGCCATACATCCAAGTTTGCCGATGACACAAAGATTGGTGGCATAGCAAGTCGTGTAGACGGCAGCATAAAATTACAAAGAGACATAGATAGAGTAAGTGAGTGGGCAAATCTGTGGCAAATGGATTTCAATGCAGGTAAAGTATGAGGTCATTCATTTTGGACCAAAAAAGGATAGAGCCGCATATTTATTAAATGGTGAAAAGCTAGGAACGGTGGAGGTCCAAAGAGATTTTGGGGTCTAGACCACTAAAATGTAGTAGTCAGGTACAAAAAATAATTAAAAGGGCTAATGGAATGTTAGCCTTTATAACTAGGGAGCTGGAATATGAAGGGGAGGGAGTTTTGCTGTAGCTATACAAAGCCCTCGTTAGACCACATCTGGAGTACCGTGTACAATTCTGGGCATTGCACCTTAGAAAGGATACACTGGCCTTGGAAGGAGTGCTATGCAGATTCACCAGAATGTTACCAGGGCTCCATGGGTTAGATTATGAGGAGAGATTACATAAAATAAGCTTGTATTGCCTGGAATGTAGAAGGTTATGGGTTGATCTGATGGAATGGGTAGATGGAGAGAAACTTTTTCTGCTGGTGGGGGAGTCTAGGGCAAGAGGACATAACCTTAAAATCAGAGCCAGGCTATTCAGGAGAGATGTCAGGAAACACTTCTTCACACAAAGGGTGGTAGAAGTGTGGAGCTCTATCCCACAAAAACTAGTAGATGCTAGCTCAATAACTAATTTTAAATCTGAGATAGAGAGATTTTTGCTAGCCAAGGGCGTTAAGGGATATTGAGTCGAGGCGGATGGGTGGAGTTAGGATACAGATCAGCCATGATCTCATTTAATGGTGGAACATGCTCGAGGGGCTGAACGGCCTACTCCTGTTGCTATGTTTTATGTTCGATCAAATCACCCCCAAGTTTATGCTTCTCTAAAATGTAGAGACATGTTCTTTGAGTCTCTCTTTTTGACTAAGGTGCTTTAAACTGGGAATTAGTCTAGTGGCTCCCCTCTGCACCCTTTCCAAAGCCTCAATATCATTCACCATGCGAGGAGACCAAAACTGGACACAGTATTCTAACTGAGGCCGAACCAACATCTTGTACAAGGACAAAATAGTATGCTCTTTCCCCATAGCCCTGCAAGTTTTTCTTTTACAAGTATATATCCAATTCCCTTTTGAAAGTGACTATTGAGTCCGCTTCCACCACCCTTTCAGCCTGTGCATTCCAGATCATAACAACTCACTGTGTAAAAAAAATTCTCCTTATCTTCCCTCTGGGAATTTGCCTCAACTGTTCACTATATTTATTAATGGCTAAAAGCTATATATCCAAGTTTGCCGATGACACAAAGATTGGTGGCATAGCTAGTAGTGTAGACAGGAGCCAATTATCTTAAATCTGTGACCTCTGGTTACCGACCCTTCTGCCAGTGGAAACATCCTTCCTCAAGTGTGGTGCCCAGCACTGGACACAATACTCCAGCTGAGGCCTAACCAGCGATTTATAAAGGTTTAGCATAGCTTCCTTGTTTTTGTACTCGATGCCTCTACTTATAAAACTTTGGATTCGTACGCTTTTTAACATCCGGACTTGCTGCCGTATCTATTTCAAGGTTCCTTATTCTATCTAAAACAATATGTTAATCTACTTTAAAATTAACAGTTTTATTGTTAACAACATCATTTAATTCTGTCAGTTGAGCATCATATTAATGAATGAAGATCAATGCCAAGTACTCATTTAGTATCTCTGCCATAACTTGTAACTTGTCCTTGAGGCCAATACAGTCTTTCACAGTCCTCTGGTTCCCATTACTACCACAGTTGTCTACGATCCACTTTTCCATTAATCCTTTAGCTAATCTAATTGTGGTCATAGTTTTTTTTTATTAGCTGTTCCTGTCTTTGTTTCATGCATTATGTATTATGTGCCTTTAATTTATAAAAACATTTTTGTTAATGTCTTATTTGTCTTTGTACATGACCAGTCAGCCACCTTGGTATTTTCTTACCACATTCCCTTCTTTTGACTTTGGGCACATACATGTCTTTCACATGTTTATCTTGTTCTTAAAAACTTTCCACTTACATTCTGAGTCCTGAGGTTCAAGGAAATGGCACTCAGTGCCACACCATTTCGCTCCACAAAATATGCACCATATTTTTAGTGGGTCCTTGTGCATTCCTCCTACTCTGCATCTCCATGCAGATCTAGCTCCCTAAAGTTTGCCACTTGTTTCTTCAATCTGGTGCTTCTCCTTGTTGCCCAAGTTGTCTGTTTCCTCCAGTGCTGCCATTGCCTTTTTATCTTTAAATCCTGCTGCAGCATTGGGTCTCTGCCTCCTCCAGGTATTTTCTAGCAATTTGTGATGGCCTTAGTGCCATGATCAAAGTAGACGTCCCGCTCTGGTTCAGTTCTGATGGCACAATGGTGCTGTCAGAATTTTGGGCCGTTTATATTTTTTGCCTGCTTTTTATCTTATTCCCTATTCTTTCTCTATATTATTTTCTATATTACCATTCCAACTTTTAGTTAACATTTTAAAAAAAAACTTTTTTCAAAATAAACGTACCTTTTTTTTGTGCATCTAAAAACCTGCCCTCCACCCGGAGCTGGGACCAACATCTCTAAGAGCTGGTCTTCGACTGGCTGAAAACTATTTGCAAGGCCTGTTTTCCACCCAATTGAGAATCAGAACAGTGTTACAACTGGCCACCTTATTAGAATGTCGGTCAAACTATGACATTTTCCTGGCTGGCAGGATCCTGGGTGTATAGGCATACCGAGGCAAGTCAGCTTGACAGCGGCAGCCCAAGAGTTAAAACCAAATGTTCAAAAGTTCAAGATCCTAAATCCATGCCTTAAAACTTAACTGTCAAAATTATATTGTTCCCTTCTTTCCATACGAACTATTCCATTGGGTAATACAAAGAGTACGGCTGACATTCACCTGATGTTATCAGGTAGAAAGATAAAACTAAAGGCATATATTCCAGTAATCCTAATTTTAATCCTTAAAACAATGATCACAACATTCATACTACTTGCTAAGAGTTCCTGTTTATATAGAAGAGCAAAGGCATGTTTTCCCCCCCATGTCATTACAGGTGAAAATTCTTGGGCACATTGTTGACAATTTTGAGGTCATGACCACTAATATAATGTGCACACAAGTTGGGGTGCTTACCCAATCTGTTTCGTAATAGGCTGTTATAATAATTTAATTTTTCACATAGCCTATCAGGTTTACGTGCCCCTTAATTTGTTCTCCCTGACATCAATTTAAACTTAACAAAAATTGATTTCAGACAGTTACAGCCAGCTTATCCAAGGGATGGCACAGTAGTGTCCTGAACACAGGCGCCACTGTGAAATGCCACAGAGTGGAGGGACATGGGTTTGAGGCCCCTTCTGCTGAATTCCTGATCTCAGCTGAGTCATACAGAACTGCTGGGCAGCTGCCTGCAGGGAGCAGGGGCTATTATACAAAGGGCACCCACAGGCTCAATGTCCACACTCAGCTGGAATGTGGAGATTAGTGCAGCAAATTTTATTTAGGGATACCTCCACCAGGTTTTTATGCTTCCATTTTTTTCCTCATTGCCTATGCATATGGATGCATCATGCATCTGAAAACTGAGCTCAGAAGACACACTTATGCTTCCAGAAACTGATAAATTCATGGCTGAAAATAAACTTGTCGCCATGAAACGGCATTTTGAAATTTAAAAAATAGAAGGCAATGTGCGGAAAATAGCAAATGATTTTGGTACTTCAATTTTTTTTTGTAATTTTCCTTGGTAAGGGTAAAAATCCCTTAAATATTTTTCCTCCAGTGTTCCTGAGCCATCTGTGGGCGACCTACTTCGAACAATGTTCTCAGCTGTCAAGACAAGTATAAAATTTAGCTGCGGAGGAAACTCTTGATTTTCTCTCCCCTCCTGTAGCATACTTTGCCACAGTGGAGGGGCTGAGATTAGGAACTCATCACTGTGGGGGAAATCAACCAGTGCCAAAAATTGCTAATTGCAGATCTACCTGTATGTTCTGTGATTACATGTCATAGTCTTCAACTTAATAAGACAGTGATACATATAAGAAAAGACCTTTTAATAGTCCCTGAACTTCTTGAACCTGAACTTTGATATAAGGTTGGAATATAACACTACTAACCCCCACGTGTAAAACTGTTTGGAAGATGCACATCCAAATGTGTTGGGACCACCTGCTTTACAACATTGGTTGCTCGAGAGGACCGTTTGTCAATGGCTGCATCTAGAAAAAAATAATTTAAATTATACGGATACAGTTTGAGTTTGAGTCACCCACAAATAAGGTTTCATGAAAAGAAAAAAAAGCTCCTTTGATAACTCAATAGGTTTATCCATTCAGTCGCTGAGCCACACAGACCAGGAAAGCCCCTAGTTCAATATTCAGTTAATGCTGAGTTAGCTGATTTCAGTTCAGGGACTTTGGGGGCATTAGAATTAGCTTCAGACCGAAAATTGGTCAAGGTTACTAATCCTGATCACCAATGAACATTCCATACTTGAAGTAGATGCAGGAAGACAAGATAAGGCCTTCTGATGCCTCACCTGATGCTTATTGAACAGGCTGGGGCTCTTTTCTCTAGAATAGAGAAGACTGAGGGGTGACCCGATAGAGGTCTTTAAGATTATGAAAGGGTTTGATAGGGTATGAGGGACTTCAGTTATGTGGAGAGACTGGAGAAGCTGGGGTTGTTCCCCTTAGAACAGAGAAGGTTATGGGGAGATTTGATAGAGGTGTTCAAGGTCACAAACTGTTTTGATAGAGTAAATAAGGAGAAACTGTTTCCAGTGGCAGAAAGGTCAGTAATCAGAGGCCACAGATTTAAGGTGATCGGCAAAAGAGCCAGACGTGACATGAGAAAACATTTTATTGTGCAGTGAGTTGTAATGATTTGGAATGCACTGCCTGAAAGGGTGTTGGAAGCAGATTCAATAGTAATTTTCAGAAGGGAATTAGATAAATACTTGAAGGGATAAAAATTACAGGGCTATGGGGAAAGAGCGGGGGAATGGGACTAATTGGATAACTCTTTCAAAGAGCCAGCATAGGCTCGATGGGCCGAATGGCCTCCTCCTGTGCTGTACCTACTATGATACCATATACCAGTACACTTATTTTAAAGCAAGGTTTCACAACCAAGTTCTAATTAGCATTTTCAGTTAAACAGTCATAAGAAAGATGCAATTATTACGTTCAAAACAACCATTTACATCATAACCACTACACAAATGTATTGGCCTGCCTTTGGAAAACTGGGCTTTTAAATAACAGACATCTTTAATATAATTCCACCTATCAGTAAGCATTGTGATGGGGAAGAAGAATGGAATGACTCCCTCACGTTATTAAAAGAAACATATCTTCCATACCGCATGATATGCAACAGAGTAGTACGATGTGACTCAAACCCACAGCACCACTCACATCCTGATCTCAGCTATGCTGATGCGAGCAAGTAGATGGTGGAGGGAAAACTGGAGCGCCATTCAATGCATCTCCAAGTGGTAGGCTGTGGTAATGTGCAGCATTACAAGGGCCTTGGAGTAGGTGGCCTCCCCATGTTCCTTGGTAAAGAAAAACTGGCTATTGTACAAAGTGAGAATCCAAAAATTAAAGAAAATCATGTTTTGATGTTTGAATCTTTCCCCTAGTGGATTCGCATATACTTGCACCACAGCCAATGAGTGTTTTTATACAACTGCACCTGGAGAGAGGGTGACGTTGGGATGGCCAGTAAGTGTGCTGCAACCGTTCATTTTGGAGAAGCTAGGTACTGCATTCAGCAAGGCTTGTAGGTACTTTTCTTGTTCAATGCTACTTGATGATTCTGAGGACACAGGAGCTAATGGGAAAAATAAGAATGAAATATTGTTAAACAGAAAATACCAAGCAAATTCATTGATAATCAAAGCGATAAATGATCAATCTTACACCTCAAGTCTTATGATCAGTAAACATTTTTGTCAAATCATCACAAATAGCTCTTGAATATCTTTTTTATTTTACCTATTTCTGTGATTTTCTTGTATATTTTTGCTTAAACAGAGAGTGTTAATGACATTATCAAGATAACTGGCTTGATGGAATTACTATAACTGAATTATGATGACGCTGAATTAACAAGCCCAGCTTGTGTGACATGGCTGCAGAAACACCCTGGGTTATTGGTTGTATTATTATTGCTGCGGATACAGCTCCCTCACAAACTCTCCAAGGGAATTCCACTAGTATCACTGTTTAATGAAAATATATACTTCTTTTGATTTTAGACAGATAATACATTGTAATTGATTATGCAATTGGGATCATAGCAAAAACTCCAAGTTAATATTAGTCACTCGACAGATATCAATTATGAGGGCTACATTAACTATTGTTAATATTTACAGGTAATACTAAGTACTTTGGTTGACAGAAAATTGGAAAATGCACGTAACTTTAGCAGTCCAGTCCAACAGCAGTTAAAGTCTGTGCTTTAAACTATAGTATCTACCAGGTTGAGTACTGCAGCCAGCAATACCTCAATCCATCACCTGCTTATGCAATTTAGCAATAATTAACTTGGTATGTAAGTGGGGTGCCCCACCATGAGAGAAAGAACATAATGTCCTGGAGCACAGATATGCCCAACCCTGCTGGCTGATTGATGAAGTAATACAGTTGGCAGTTGTGCTTAATTGTGCTTGGTCACTTCAACCGAGGTGGATGGTACAGAGATTATCGAAGAATCATAAAGAGGAGAAAAATTAAACTTGTAATAAAAATATACTTTTATTTAGAATTAATTAATTTGGACTTTTACATAATTCCAAACAAGAAACTGTTGTCATGTCTTAACATTTAAAGAACAAAGAGTAAGGATATTAAAATAGGTTAAAGTTGCATTTTTCTAAATTTTATCATGCTGTACTGCACCAACAACAACTTTCATTTATATAGCACCTTTAACGTAGTAAAAAGTCCCAAGGTGCTTCACAAGAGCGTTATCAAACAAAATTTGACACTGAACCATATAAGGAGATATTAGGACAGGTGAGGTAGGTTTTAAGGAGCGTCTTAAAGGAGGAGAGAGCGGTAGAGAGGTGGAGAGGTTTAGGGAGGGAATTCCAGAGCCCAGGGAGCTAATAGTGAAACGATTAAAATCGGGGATGCGTAAGAGGCCAGAATTGGAGGAGCGCTGAGATTTCAGACAGTTGTAGGGCTGGAGGAGGTTACAGAGATAGGGAGGGGCGAGGCCACGGAGGGATATGAACACAAGGATGAGAATTTTAAAATCGAGGCGTTGCCGGACCGGGAGCCAATGTAGGTCAGCGAGCGCAAGTGTGGTGGGTGAATGGGACTTGGCGTGAGTTAGGATATGGGCAACAGCGTTTTGTTTACGGAAGGTGGAAGGCGAGAGGCCGGCCAGGAGAGCATTGGAATCATCCAGTCTAGAGGTAACAAAGGCATGGATGAGGGTTTCAGCAGCAGATGAGCTGAGGCAGGGCAGAGACAGGCGGTGTTACGGAGGTGGAAATAGGCGGTCTTGGTGATGGAGCAGTTATGTGGTCGGAAGTTCATCTCAGGGTCAAATAGGACGTCAAGGTTGCGAACGGTCTGGTTCAGCCTCAGACAGTGGCCAGGGAGAGGGATGGAGTCAGTGGCTAGGGAACGGAGATTGTGGCGGGGACCGAAGACAATAGCTTCAGTCTTCCCAATATTTAGTTGGAGGAAATTTCTGCTCTTCTAGTACTGGATGTCAGACAAGCAGTGTGACAAATCAGAGACAGTGGTGGGGTTGAGAGAGGTGTTGGTGAGGTAGAGCTGGGTGTCGTCAGCGCACATGTGGAACCTGACATTGTGTTCTTGGATGATGTCGCTGAGGGGCAGCATGTAGATGAGAAATAGGTGGGGCCAAGTATAGATCCTTGGGGGACACCAGAGGTAATCGTGTGGGAGCTGGAAGAGAAGCCATCTACGACTGGATAGATAAGAATAATGAGATTATTAACTTTGAAATGTTAGTTTTTATTTTAAACAATGTTTAAAATAAAAGGTGCTCTTTAAAAGGTAAAAATGCATTGATGTGCAATCTTAGAACACATATAAATCTCACCAGCTGAGTGGGGATTCTGGGATTTGAAGAGTCCCACAACTCCCTTTCCATGGAATCCGCCAGAGCGCAGCAGAACAGCCTTTGTTTTGGAGTGTTTCCAACACACAACTGGCAGCCTGTTATGTCGATAACAGCGTGCAACCTTCTGTAAGCTGCTGTCCAGTACAGACTGAGGTACTACCACAAGTCCAGGATAACTACATTTAAAAAAAAAAGATAAGTTAAGGGTAATTTGTTACTTAGCAGACTTTAATGAAGGTCAATAAAATACCTATTACTCCACAATATATCAATGAAGGACAACAAATTATATTTTTGGTGCTTGTTCTGTGTGAGAAATTGCTCACCACTGTTAAGTTTTTGTGGGTTTTCCTATCTACCTATGTATTGAATGTCATCAGGATATGGTACATGTTGAATATAACTACCTGAACAGCTGAAGAACTATTACTTATCCTAATGTACTTTGGCAGTGAAGACTAAGTACTGGTGAATAAGGAGCATCCATTATACTATGAATAAGAAGCAGTCAATATACTGCCCTTGAAAGACTATGGGCTGGATATTAATGCGGGGGGTGGGGGTTAGAATTGAGTGCGCGAAAACCAGAAGTAAATTTAGTGGGTCAGAATGTGCAATTTCAACATGGTTGCCTAATTTAATTTTACTTCCGGGTTTCGAGTCTCCAAACTGTGTCAGTGGGCATGATGCGCACCTGCATTACGCGATCTAAACTCCACTATTTAAAGGGCTAAAGCAAAAATGGCATTTGGACGAGGTAGGAAGTTTTGGAAGGAGACGGTGAGAGTTATTAATGATAGATTCAGGACGAACAAGGGCCGCACCGAGATTTAACGATGCTTCTCTTGAGTTATTGATGGGTGCAGTCAGGAGCAGGAGGGAGATAATTTATCCCAGCAATGGGAGGAAAAAACCTGTTGCTCTCACCAAGAAGGCAAGGTTGGAGGTGGCTGAGGAGGTGAGCAGCAGGAGCAATCCCTTTTTGGATACAGTGCAGGAAGCAGTTTAATGGCCTAACCAGATTTGGAAAAGTGAGTACAGTTCCTGATTCAACTACATCCTGTGGTGTACAACAATCCCCCTCTCACTCTGTCTTGCCAAGCATATTCCATCACATCATTTCTCACACCTACTTAAGTTTCAAGAGTACTCTTGGTTCACTTTTTATGCACTTTCTCACCTCCCCGTTTATACATCCACCACTCCCAATCCTTATGCAATGTGATGCATCTGTCTCATAGTCACCCTCATTGAATGCATTGCATCCATCGAGTGAATACGTGACCTACAGTCACTCACAGGTCTCTTCTTTCGCCCCTTGTAGGAGAAGAGTGCAAAATACAAGGGAGAGGGAGAGCACTGGAGGTGGCCCACCACAATTTGTGCAGTTGACAGATGCAGAGAAGATGCCCATAGAGATAAGTAGCACATCTGCGTCCCTGATGAATAAGAGATGGACAGACTTGGAACTCGCAGATGCCTGGTGATAGAATTAAAAATATCACTGACATACATGGTGACTTATTTCATAAATTACTGAACTATGAGAAGCCAAAGTATGCTGATTGGCAAGATTGTTACTTTGCCAGGACTAATTCATATCCTTTTCTTCTGTCTTCCAGGGTTTTCACACTTCGAGCAACAGTCTGTGGACATGTCTGAAGACGATTCCTCTGTGGAGCTCAGTCCTTCTGAGTGTGCACCATCACAGGAGGTACAGCCTTGCACCAGCGCAAATACTCGCACTTCAGTGGATCCAGTGAACTGCATTTTCACCTGGTGATTCACTATTCACAAGTAAGCATGAGCAGGCACTGGTGGCAGCGACAGCGACAGCTATAGAGAGTCTGCGTCAGGAAAGCGCAGTCCTCTCCAAGCTCTGCTCAGCTGGCCACAGATGCTGAACCCCGGGGCCTTCATTGAGAATGAGAATGATAGAAGCACAGCAACAACTTTGAGAGGTACTGGCAAACTTGTCACGCACACTTTCCACAATAGCAGAGAGGATGGAAATGTCCAGTTCCAACATTAGTGGATTGGTGTCGCAGGTAATTGCGAGAATGTCGGCCATGGGGAGAGTGGCTGCCTCCGTGGAGCTTCAAGCACGGCTCTCAAATCAGTTTGTGCAGGCCACGAGCAGGATGACAGATACCTTATCCGTGGCCTTACAACGTGTCACTGATCTACACCAAGCTGCTCTCCAGCAGAATGGTAGGAGTGATGTTGCGTTGGCCCAGGAGAGGGATGATAGCAATAGGGGACATGGAAGTGGGAACTCCACTTAAAGAGCTCGCAGGTCTCACCCGTTGCCACCCCCCACCCACCCAGCCAGCACCCGACATGCTGCCTCATCTCCCGATGGCCAAATCTGCCCCTGCACAGGTGGAGTAGTCTTTGGCGGGGCCATCAAGGGCTCCAAAACCCAGAGGTCATAGGCCAAAAGCATCTCAGCAGTCAGAGCAGGGACCTGAGCAGCCTGCCTCTCCCTCTGCTGAGGCTCAGGGGATGCACCACGTAGAAGCGGTAGGTAGTGTAAGAGAAAGCAATTGTAATTCACCAAGGGCATGCACATGGGTGTTTGAAGAAATGTTATGTTGTGAAGTTTCCTTTTTTTTAATATAATGTAATGATTTGCAACACTTCCCCATCTTGCCCATCATTGCGCCCCGCGTGCCAGCTCGCCCTTTCAGTTGTTTCATGATGGATGTGAATTCATGACGGGACCCATGGGGGATGTGCAATGGGAGTATGCGTGGATGAAGGGCTGTTCTGTGCAAAGCAGTGGGGGGGGGGGGGGGGGGAGGGGCGGAGGATTTCATCGTTCATTGTTTCCAGTCTGACAAAGTAACCGAACCTCCGAGCTATGAGGGCATCCCGAGCAGTCAAGGTATGCAGCTGGTCTGGCGGTGGGTGCCTCATACTATTCCTCCTCCTCCTCCTCCTCCAATGGTCTTGTCATCAGATGATGATTGATGTGCGCCTAGGTTGTCCTCCGCCTCTAATCTTTGCTGCTGTGAAATGTTGTCCAGGACGCTGCACACCACTATGATTCTGGACACCCTGGCTGGCGAGTACTGAAGGGCACCTCCAGACCGGTCTAGGCACCAGAAATGCATTTTCAACATGCCGATGGCTTGCTCGATGACACATCTGGCTCTCGGTTGTAGTGCTCTTGCGCCTCATTGGTGGGGTTCCTCACAGGTGTCATGAGCCAGTTTGAAGGGTGTGTCCTTTGTCTCCTACAAGCTGGCCCTTAAGTTTGTTTCGTGATACAAAGCAATCTGGAATGTTGGATTGCCACAGCTCCCAGGGAATCTGGCACACACCTGCATGAGCCTCTTCTTATGGTTGCACACCAGCTGTACATTGATGGAATGAAATCCTTTACGTTGATAAATACTCCTGGTTGATCTGGTGGTCCTCAGATTGCCATGTGTGTGCAATCGATGTCACCCTGCACATGTGGGAAGCCAGCCAGAGACGTGAATCTAACTGCCCGCTCATTCTGGTTACTGTCGTCGCAGGGGAAGTCGACATAAGTCGACACCCTGGCAAACAACCCATCCCTTACCTGTCGTATACATTTATGTGCAGCCGACTGAGACACCCTGGAAATCTCTCGGATGGTGCCTTGGAAGGAGCCATAGGCAATGAAATTGAGGGCAGTGGTGACTTTGACAGCGACTGGCGATGCGTGGCCACCAGGTAGCAGCTCTTCTTCAAGGAGGCTGCAGATGTCTGCAACCACCAGATGTGACAATCCGAGCCTGTGGAAGCACTGCTCTTCAGATAGGTCAAGGAAGCTGAGCCTGACCGTATACCCTGTTACGTGGGTAGTGTTTCCTGCGACCTCAGCCCTCTGTTGTTCTCCTTGCTGCTGTTCTCCTCTCTCGTGCACCTGCAGCTCCCACCACAGCACATCCTTGCTGCCCTGGATGGTCGATTGTCTTCCTCGTCAGAATTCCAATCAAAAGCACCCATGGAGCCCCCCATCCTGTTTTTGTCCGTTTGAGATCCTCCAAACTTCTGTAACATGTGTCTCACCACCAGAACTCTCAGCAAAATGTTTGCCATTGGGAAATGAGAAAGCAGCTGTAAGCACTGTGCCTTTATTCATATTGGGGAATGAGAACTTCAAACACCCCCGTGATGTGCCGATCATTCTCGCCTCCATTTCACTGACGAGTTTCCCGAGCCCTTGGAAGCCCGTGCTGGAGGCACCATAGTAATGAGCGACTCGCCTCCGACAATTGGTTACTTGAACGCACCCAAATGTGCCTCCATTAAAACCTCTGGCACGCACGGGGGGGGGGATTTTAACCCCCAAGGACGGGAGGGTTGGGGTTGGTTTTGAGAATTTTGACCTTCCCACCCACCCCTAACCCACCTGTCGGGGGTTAAAATTCCACCCGATGGAAGCTTTACCATTCTGGTTTCAGCAGCACAGACTGTATCTCTTTTGTTGGCCTACTGTCTATAAATTTCTAAAGAATAATGGTATCTCATACATTTTTTAAAGCTCTTATGACAAAAAGACAATATGCTATTAATGAATCCACTAGGTGGCAGTGTTAGATAATTTGCTCGGGTTCCCATACCTCAGCTATGTATTATAAAATACTTCATTAGTATTTAATGAAGTATTTGCCAGTGTTGTACCTATATTTTCAGCATGCTGTCGTCAAAAGGCAATCTAAAGCTCTTCATACAGGGTAGTATTGAAGGTATTGAGGGCATCTGAAGCAAGTTGTCCCATTTGCTTCATATCTACAGGAACATAGGAACAGGAGTAGGCCATTCGGCCCCTCGAGCCTGTCCGCCATTCAACGAGATTGTGGCTGATCTGCATCCGAACTCCATCCACCCGCCTTGGCTCCATATCCCTTAATCTCAGTGTAAAAGGAGAGTCCGAGAGCGGGAGGAGAGTCCGAGAGGTGAGCGCAGTGTAAAAGGAAAGTCTGATAGCGGGAGGAGAGTCCGAGAGGCGAGCGCAGTGTAAAAGGAGAGTCTAGAGGGCGGGAAGAGAGTCTGAGAGGCGAGCGCAGTGTAAAATTAGAGTTCCGAGAGGAGAGCGCAGTGTAAAAGGAGAGTCTAGAGGGCGGGAAGAGAGTCCGATAGGTGAACGCAGTGTAAATCTAAGGCAAGTCATGGCAGCAGAGCTCGCACCCGTGATATGCTCCTCCTGCACTACGTGGGAAGTCATGAACACTACAGGTGTCCCTGGCGACCGTGTGTGCAGGAAGTGTGTCCAGCTGCAGCTACTGGCTAACTGCATTTCGGAGCTGGAGCTGCGGGTGGATTCACTGTGGAGCATCCGGGATGCTGAGATTATTGTGGATAGCATGTTCAGTGAGGTGGTCACATCGCAGGTAAAGGTTATGTAGGCAGAAAGGAAATGGGTGACCGCCAGGCAGAGTAAAAGGACTAGGCAGGTAGAGCAGGAGTCCCCTGAGGCCATCTCCCTCTCAAACAGATATACCGCTTTGGATACAGTTGGGGGAGATGGCTTATCAGGGGAAAGCAGCAAGAGCCAAGTTTGTGGCACCACGGGTGGCTCTGCTGCACAGGAGGGGAGGAATAAGAGTGGCAGGCCTATATTGATAGGGGAACAGATAGGCATTTCTGCAGCCGCAAACGTGACTCCAGGATGGTATGTTGCCTCCCTGGTGCTAGGGTCAAGGATGTCACGGAGCGGCTGCAGGGCATTCTGGAGGGGGAGGGTGAACAGCCAGTAGTCGTGGTCCATATCGATACCAATGACATAGGTAAAAAAAAAAAGGGATGAGGTCCTGCAAGGTGAATTTAAGGACTTAGGAAATAAATTAAAAAGCAGGACCTCAAAGGTAGTGATCTCAGGATTACTACCAGTGCCACTTGCTAGTGAGTATATGAACGGGAGAATAGACCAGATGAATGTGTGGCTGCAGGGATGGTGTAGGAGGGAGGGATTTAACTAGTAGGATAGGGGAGAACCAGTGGATGTGGTGAATTTGAATTTTCAGAAAGCTTTTGATAAGGTCCCACACAAGAGGTTAGTGTGCAAAATTAAAGCACATGGGATTGAGGGGAATATACTGGCATGGATTGAGAATTGGTTGACAGACAGGAAACAGAGAGTAGGAATAAACGGGTCTTTTTCCGGGTGGCAGGCAGTGACGAGTGGGGTACCGCAGGGATCAATGCTTGGGCATCAGCTATTCACAATATATATCAATGATTTGGATGAGGGAACTAAATGTAACATTTCTAAGTTTGCAGATGACACAAAGCTGGGGTGGAATGTGAGCTGTGAGGAAGATGCAAAGAGGCTCCAATGTGATTTAGACAAGTTGGGTGAGTGGGCAAGAACATGGCAGATGCAGTATAACGTGGATAAATGTGAGGTTATCCACTTTGGTTGTAAAAACAGAAAGGCAGATTATTATCTGAATGGTGATAGATTGGGAAAAGGGGAGGTGCAACGAGACCTGGGTGTCCTTGTACACCGGTCACTGAAAGCGAGCATTCAGGTGCAGCAAGCAGTTAGGAAGGCGAATGGTATGTTGGCCTTCATTGCAAAAGGATTTGAGTACAGGAGCAGGGATGTCTTACTGCAGTTATACAGGGCCTTGGTGAGACCACATCTGGAGTATTGTGTGCAGTTTTGGTCTCCTTATCTGAGGAAGGATGTCCTTGTCATGGAAGGTTTACCAGACTGATTCCTGGGATGGCAGGACTGATGTATGAGGAGAGATTGGGTCGATTAGGCCTATATTCACTAGAGTTTAGAAGAATGAGAAGTGATCTCATCGAAACTTATAAAATTCTAACAGGACGAGACAGACTAGATGCAGGGAGGATGTTCCCCATGGCGGTGGAGTCCAGAACCAGAGGTCACAGTCTCAGGATACGGGGTATGCCATTTAGAACCGAGATGAGGAGAAATTTCTTCACTCAGAGGTTGGTGAACCTGTGGAATTCTCTACCACAGAAGGCAGTGGAGGCCAAGTCATTAGATGTATTCAAGGAGATAGATATATTTCTTAATGCTAAAGGGATCAAGGGATATGGAGAAAAAGCAGGAACAGGGTACTGAGTTAGACGATCAGCCATGATCATTTTAAATGGCGGAGCAGGCCCGAAGGGCCGAGTGGCCTACTCTTGCTCCTATTTTCTACGTTTCTATGTAATACCCTTGGCTAGCAAAAATCTATCGATCTCAGATTTAAAATTATTAATTCAGCTAGCATCTACTGCTTTTTGTGGGAGAGAGTTCCTTTGCATGACAAAGTGTTTCCTGACTTCTCTGCTGAATGGCCTGGCTCTGATTTTAAGGTGATGTCCCCTTGTCCTAGACTCCCCCACCAGCGGAAAAAGTTTCTCTCCATCTACCCTATTAATTCCTTTCAAAATCCTAAAAACCTCCATCAAATCACCCCTTAACCTTCTATATTCCAGGGAATACAAGCCTAGTTTGTTTATGTAATCTCTCCTCATAATTGAACCCTTGGTGTTCTGGTAACATTCTGGCAAATCTGTGCTGCACTCCTTGCAAGGCCAATATAGCCTTTCTAAGGTCCGTTGCCCAAAACTGTACACAGTATTCCAGATGTGGTCCAACCAGGGCTTTGTATAGCTGTAGCAAAACTTCCTCCCCTTTATATTCCAGCCCTCCAGTTATAAATGCTAACATTTCATTAGCCATTTTGATTATTTTTTGTACCTGACTACTACATTCCAGTGATCTGTGTACATGGACCCCTAAATCTCTTTGGACCTCCACTGTTCATAGCTTTTCACCATTTAAAAAATACTCGGATCTATCTCTTTTTGGTCCAAAATGGATGACTTCACATTTACTTGCATTGAAATCCATCTGCCACAGTTTTGCCCACTCACTTAATCTATCAATGCATCTTTGTAATTTTATGCTCCTGTCTATGTTACTTACTACGCCACCAATCTTTGTGTCATCGGCAAACTTGGCTATATCGCTCTCTATTGTGTTATCTAAGTCATTAATAAATATAGTGAATAGTTGAAGCCCCAGCACAGATCCTTGTGTGACACCACGAGACACTTCCTTTCAATTCGAGTACATACCCATTATCCCTACTCTGTCTTCTACTGCCTAACCAATCTCCTAACCAGGTGATGTCCCATCACTTCACTTGGCTGTATGTCAATGCTATAAAATGTGACATCTAATTAATACATTGGTTATTTGGCAAAGACAGTTTCCTTTTGATGCCACATTCAATTATGCTTTTGTGTTTCAAAATGCAGTGTTAATTTGTAACCAAACAGTGAACTTTAAAACAACCACATTGACAAAAGGTCATTAGATCTGACTGATTCAAAAAAGTGCAACTCTCAATACAAAAATAACCCAAAATGTTACTCTGGGATCCTCTAGCAAATCAAGCCTGTAGAGGGGGGCCTATTGGTTGGTACTGTTCCAGCTGGTTGACTATCGAGAAATTCAGACTTACCAACATTGCTTCGAATTGACTTGTTTCACATTAAATTTCTAGTAAACTATTTAGTATGAATTGCAAATTTTGAAATTAATAGGCAAATAATGTACTTTAAAACAAAACCCTGGCATCTACTTTCTACGTTACTGAGCAAATTCGTGAGCAGAAAAGAAAATCTGACTTTCTTTTTCGCAGAACAGATGGCATAAAATAGACCATAATTATTTCACACTCGCAGATACGTTGTTTTCAACTCCATTTCACATAATTTGAAAAACCATTTTCAGTTATGTCATATTTTCAGTCTACCTTATTTATGGACAAGTTATTTTAAAGAAAAGTCTCAATTCTTTCCATTACAAGCTTCCACTAGTTTGTCCCTAGATAATAAATGATATTTACTTGATAAAAGTAATATCCAAATAAATAAAATGCATATGTGGAGTGTATCTGAGTGGTGCGAAAGTGATGACCACATATAACAATTATTTCAGCACTTGCTTTTTCTTTTTATACTCTTGCTTCAATTGCCACTGATCTTCCAGATAACAAGTTTCATCTTGCATTAGCAGGATTTACAATGCATATTTTTCAGAGCTACAGAATACTGGACTGATTTTTGAAAATGATATGAATAGCAAAACATCACTTTGAAAATCTCTTGAATCAATAACTAACTAGTTAATAACTTACTTAACTAAAACACAGCTAAGACTTGTAGCAGAGGAAGTTCTCATTGCCATCCATTATTCTCTCTATATATATTAAAAATTGTGCAGACTATCACATGTAAGGGATCACATTTTCTTGATTGGTTCAAAGTAAAACAGCAGCAAATCAGAATTGAAAAAGGGAAGATATTAATCAAATGTGAGTAAATGGCTAGTTAACTACAAATATGAAACTACTAAGGGCTTATGGAAACAACCAATCCTGAACAAATGCCCAAGTAAGCACAAAAATCAGTCATAATCTCAATAAATAGTGGAACAGGCTCGAGGGGTTGAATGGCCTACTCCTGTTCCTAAAATAAAAGAAAAGGTGAACCAATCAAATTTCCTCAAAATACGATTTGAATTTTTTTCTGTCCACCATTATTCCCACCCTCAGCCAACTAATTATGCTAAGGCTTTAGCTTTGGCACTCATTTCTTAGATAATTTCTGGAAGTGATGGGTAGCAAGACTAGTTGTGTACAGACAATGCGTCGTCCAAGACAGCATTGGTCGGAGTGACCTCCACATAGTCCTTGTGGAGACCAAGTCCTGTCTTCACATTGAGGACACCTTCCATCGCGTCATGTGGCACCATCACCGTCCTAAGTGGGAAAGATTAAGAACAGATCTAGCAGCCCAAAACTGGCCATCTGTGAGGCGCTGTGGTCCATCATCAGCAGAATTGTAGACCACAATCTGTAACCTCATGGCTTGGTCGAAGAGCATGCTGAGAGTAGCACCAAGTATACCTGCAAACGAAATGCCAACCTGGTTAATCTACAACACTGGGCTGCGTGCATGCTAAACAGTGAAAGCAGCACGCCATAGACAGAGTTAAGCAAACCCACAATTATCAGGTCAAAGCTCTGCAGCCCTATCACACCCAGCCGTGAATGGTAGTGGACAATTAAGCAACTAATAGGAGGAGGAGGTTCCACAAACATTCTCATCCTCAACGATGGCGGAGCCCAGCACCTGAGTACAAAAGACAAGGCTGAAGCGTTTGCAATCGCCTTCATCCAGAAGTGCCAAGTGGACGATCCTTCTCTGCCTCCTCCTGAGGTCCCTGCCATCCCAGATGCCAGTCATCAGCCAATTTAATTCACTCCATATGACATCAACAAACGGCTGAGTGCACTGGACACAGTAAAGGCCACCGGCCCAGATAACATCCCGGCTGTAGTACTGAAGACCTGTGCTCCAAAATTAGCCATGCCCCTAGCCAAGCTGTTCCAGTACAGCTACGACAGTGGCATGTATCTGACTATGAGGAAAATTGTCCAAGTATATTCCATCCACAAAAAGCAGGACAAATCCAACGTGGCCAACTGCCACCCTATCAGCCTACACCCAATCAGCAAAGGAATGGAAGAAGTCGTCAACAGTGTTATCAAGCGGCACTTACTCACCAATAACCTGCTCATTGATGCTCAGTTGGGGTCCGCCAGGAATACTAGGCTCCAGAGCTCATAACAACCTTGGTCCAAACATGGACACGAGGAGAATTCCAGAAGTGAGATAAGAGTAATTGGTCTTATCATCAAGGTTGCATTCGACTGACTGTGGCCCCAGGAAGTCCTACTAAAACTGAAGTCGATGGAGATCAGGGGAAAACTCTCCAGTGGCTGGTGTCATAACTGGCACAAAGATGGTTGTGGTTGTTGAGGTCCAATCATTTCAGCTCCAAGGCATTGCTGCAGGAGTTCCTCAGGGCAGTGTCCTAGGCCCAACTATCTTCAGCTGCTTCATCAATGACTTTCCCTCCATCATAAGGTGAGAAGTGAAACTGTTTTCTGATGATTGCAGAGTGTTGAGCTCCATTTGCAATTTCTCAGATAATGAAGCAGTCAATGCCAGCATGCAGCAAGACCTGGGCAACATCCAGGCTTGGGCTGATAAGTGGCAAGTAACATTCATGCCAGACAAATGCCAGGCAATGACCATTTCCAACAAGAGAGAGCATAACCACTTACCCCAACGTTAAATGGCATAACAATCATTGGAACATAGGATCAGGAGTAGGCCATTTAGCCCCTCGAGCCTGTTCCACCATTCAATGAGATCATGGCTGATCTGTGACCTAACTCCATATACCCACCTTAACCAAAGGTATTAAGGGATGTGGCTAACAAAAATCTATCAATCTCAGATTTAAAATTAACAACTGACTCCTGAAAGACCTGGCTCTAATTTTTAGGCTGGGTCTCCTAGTTCTAGACTCCCCAACCAGTGGAAATAGTTTCTCTCTATCTACCCTATCCGTTCCCCTTAATATCTTTAAAAACTTTGATCAAACCACCCCTTAATCTTCTAAATTCCAGGGATTACAACCCTTGCAATTTAACCCTTGGAGTCCAGGTATCATTCTAATAAATCTATGCTGCACTCCCTCCAAGGCCAATATATCCTTCATAAGGTACGGTGTCCAGAACTGAACACAATACTCCAGGTGTGGTCTAACCAGGGCTTCGTATAGCCGTAGCACAACTTCTATCCCCTTGTATTCAGGCCTCTAGATATAAAGGACAGCATCCTATTAGCCTTTTTGATTATCTTCTGTACTTGTTCATGGCATTTTCGTGATCTATGTACATGGACCCCAAGTCTCTTTGGGCTTCCACTGTTTCGAGCTTTTCACCTTTTGAAAGTACTCTGATCTATCCTTTTTAGGTCCAAAATGAATGCCCTCAAACTTGCCGACATTGAAATCCATTTGCTAGTTTTGCCCATTCACGTAATCTAGTAATATCTCTCTGTAATTTTATGCTTCCATCTACACTGCTTACCATGCTGCTTATCTTTGTGTCATTGGCAAACTTGGAAATGTGGCTCTCTATCGCGTCTTCTAAGTCGTTAATAAATACAGTGAATAGCCACAGATCACTGTGAGGCACCACTAGTCACATCCTGCCAATATGAATACCTGCGCATTATTCCTACTCTCTGTCTCCTGCCGCTCAACCAATTTCCTAACCAGGTCAATAATTTGCCCTCAATTCCATGAGCTTCAACTTTAGCTAACAGTCTCTTATGAGGGACTTTATTGAATGCCTTCTGGAAGTCCTTGTAAACAACATCCATAGACATTCCCCTGACCACTAGTTGAGTCACCTCTTCAAAGAATTCAATCAGGTTCGTTAGGCGTGACCTAACCTTTACAAATCCATGCTGGCTCTCTCTGATCAGCTGAAAGTTTTCAAGGTGTTCGCTCAGTCACTCGATCCATAATTATAGACACTAATAATTTCCCGACAACAGATGTTAGGCTAACAGGTCTACGATTCTCATGTTTCCCTCTCTCAGTGACATATGCAATTTTCCAGTCTAAAAGGAACAGTTCCTGAAACAAGAGAACTTTGGAAGACTATAGTTAGGGCATCTGCAATGTTCTCACCTACTTCCTTGAAAACCCTGGGATGGAAACCATCAGGTCCTGGGGAATAGTGCCATCTTTAGTGCCATTATTTTATACATTACTGTTAATTTGCTTACGTTAATTATGGTGGGTCCCCATCCCTGATTCAAAATTAGTTTCCTTGGGATGTCCGGCATGCTAACCTCTTTCTCTACTGTAAGTACTGACGCAAAGTAATTATTTAACATGTCTGCCATTTCCTTATTTTCATTTACAATATCATCATTATTAGTTTTTAAGGGGCCCGAGTCTCCCACCATCAACATCCTGTAACCGAGCCAGTTACATAAACGCCATGGCTACTAGACCAAGTTAAAGGATGGGTATTCTGCAGCGAGTGGCTCACTTCTGACTCCCGAAAGCCTCTCCACCATCTTCAAGGCACAAGTCAGGAGTGTGATGGAATACTGTCCTCTTATTTGGATAGGTGCAGCTGCAACAACATTCAAGAAGCTTGACACCATCCAGGGCAAATCAGTCTGCTTGATCGACACACAATCCACTAGGGTAAACATCCACCCCCTCCACTACTGGCACACAGTGGTTGCAGTGCGTGTACTATCTATAGAATACACTGCAGCAACTTGGTAAGACTTTTTCAGCAGCACCTCTCTAACCCCTGACCTCAAGTACCGAGAAGGGTAAGGGCAGCAGGTCCACGAGAACACTACCAACTCCAAGTTCTAAGTTTGGGAAGACTCAAAGATCTGAATGAACAACGAGACCCAGAGGTTCAAATACATAATTCCCTGACAAACAAATGTAGGTAGGTAAAGCCATAAAAAAAGGATAAGAGCATTTTGGGTTTTTTTTACATATGGGCATAGAGTACAAGAGTAAGGAAGTAATAAATTTATACAAAGCACTGGTAAGGCCACAGTTTGAGTACTAGGCGCAGTTTTGGGTACGGCATTAAGGGCAATTAAGGCCATAGAGAGCGTACAGTGTAGATTCGCCAAGATGATGCCAGGGATCGGGAAATATAGTTATGAGGAAAGATTTGAGATACTAGAACTATTCCCAATGAAGCAGAGAAGGCCAAGAGCAGATTTAATAGAGTTTTTCGGGTTTTGATAGTGAATAGGGGAAGACTATTTCTTCTGGTTGGGGAGTCAGTGATAAGGGGTTATCAAAAAACACGTCTGCAGTAAGTGTCTGCGGCATGAGGAGCTTCGGCTCAGAGTCATTGAGCTGGAGGCCGAGCTGCAGACACCACGACACATCAGAGAGGGGGAAAAATACCTGGGCATTCTGTTCCACACCCCTTAGGATAAGGTCATCTAAATTGGTCAGTGGTCGGGGACAGGAGGGTGTGACTGCGAGTGAGGCAGGTAAGGGGATCGAGAAGGTAGAAGTAGAGGAGCCTCAGCCTTTGCAATTGTCCAACAGGTTTGAGGTACTTGCAGCCTGTATGGACGAAAGCGGGGGCTGCAGGGTGGATGAGCAAACTGACCGTGGCACCATGGTACAGGAAGCCATTCAAGTGGGGGAAGTTAGTAGGAATGCAGTGGTAGTAGGGGACAGTACAGTCAGGGGGATAGACACAGTTCTCTGCAGCCAAGACTGAGAGTGCAGAAGGCTGTGTTGCCTGCCTGGTGCCAGGGTTCGGGACACCTGCTCGGGGCTGGAGAGGAACTTGCAGTGGGAGGGGGAGGATCCAGTTGTCGTGGTCCACTTGGGTACCAACGACATAGGTAGGACGAGGGAAAAGGTTCTGCTTAGGGAGTATGAGCAGCTAGGGGCTAAATTAAAGAGCAGAACCTCAAAGGTAATAATCTCTATTATTACTTGAGCCATGAGCAAATTGGCAAAGAGTAAAAAAGATTAGAGAGCTAAATTCGTGGCTCAAAGATTGGTTTGGGAGAAATGGGTTTCAATTCATGGGGCACTGGCACCAGTACTGGGGAAAGTGGGAGCTCTACTGTTGGGGCGCCTTCATCTGAACCGTGCTGGGGCCAGTGTTCTGGAGAATCATATAACTAGGGCGGTAGAGAAGGCTTTAAACTAAATAGTGGGGGGCGAGGGATCAAGTAAGGGAAGAGGTGATAAATTAAAGAAAGAAGACAAGACAAGAGAGCAAGGTAGCAATAAGGGAATTGATAATCAGAGCGTGGCAGGAAGGGACAGAGCATGCAAACTTAAGAGCGTGCCAGCAGATAAGGCTAGAGGTTGCAAAAATAGTAAAAAGACAGCGCTAAAGACTTGTATCTGAATGTGCGTAGCATTCGTAACAAAATGGATGAATCGACAGCTCAAACAGAAATATGTACGATCTGATAGCCATTACAGAGACATGGCTGCAAGATGACAAAGGCTGGAACCTGAATATTCAAGTGTACTTAACATTTCGGAAGGACCAGGCAGCTAGGAAAAGGTGGAGGGGTAGCTCTGTTAATTAAGGATGACATGGGTATAATAGAGAGAAATGACCTTAGTTCTAAAGACCAAGATGTAGAATCAGTTTGGGTTGAGATAAGAAATAGTAAAGGCAAGAAATCACTTGTGGGAGTAGTTTATAGGCCCCCTAACAATAACCACATTGTAGGACAGGGTATACAGGAAGAAATAATGGAGGGTTGTGAAAAAGGAACAGCGATAATCATGGATGATTTTAATCTACATATAGATTGGAAGAATCTGATTGGCAAAGATAGCCTGGAAGATGAGTTCATAGACTGCTTTCGGGACAGTTTCTTAGAGCAGCACGTTCCAGAGCCAACCAGAGAGCAGGCTATTCTAGATCTGGTAATGTGTAATGAGACAGGATTAATTAATGACCTCCTTGTAAACGGGCCTCTAGGTAGCAGTAATCACAATATGATTGAATTTCACATTCAGTTTGAGGGAGAGAAGAGTAAGTCTAAGACTAGTATTTTAAACTTAAATAAGGGCAATTATGAGTATATTGAGAGAAAGCTGGCTAAAGTGAACTGGGATCTTGGGTTAAGGGATATGTCAGTAGAGATGCAGTGGCAGACATTTAATGAGATATTTTATAACACTCAGCAAAGATATATTCCAGTGAGAAAGAAAGACTCTAGGGGAAGGACGAACCATCCGTGGCTAACTAAGGAAGTTAAAGATAGTATCAAATTGAAAGAAAAAGCATACAATTCCACGAAGATTAGAGGCAGGTCAGAAGACTGGATAGAATATAAAATGCAGCAAAGAGTGACTAAAAGAATAAGGAGGAGGGAGAAATTAAAAAGGAAAAGAGTAAGTAAAGTGAGCGCTGGTCCTCTAGAGAGAGAGTCTGGGGAATTAATAATGAAGAATAAGGAAATGGCGGATGAATTGAACAGATATTTTGTGTCCGTCTTCATTGTAGAGGTTACAAATAACATGCCAGAAATAACTGTGAATCAAGAGATGAAAGGGAGGGAGGAACTTAAAACATTTCCAATCACCGGGGAAAGGGTTCTGAAAAAAATATTAGAACTAAAAACTGACAAGTCCCCAGGTCCTGATGGGCTTCATCCTAGTGTCTTAAAAGAAGTGGCTGCAGAGATAGTAGATGCATTGGTATTAATTTTCCAAAATTCCCTAGATTCTGGAAGAGTCCCATCAGATTGGAAAATAGCGAATGTAATCTCCTCTATTCAAAAAAGGAGGGAGACAGAAAGCAGGAAACTACAGGCCAGTTAGCTTAACATCTGTCATACGGAAAATGCTAGAATCTATTATTAAGGAGGTTATAGCAGGGCACTTAGAAAATCTCAATGCAATCAGGCAGAGTCAACATGGCTTTGTGAAAGGGAAATTGTGTTTGACTAATTTATTAGAGTTCTTTGAAGAAGTAACAAGTAACGTGGATAAAGGGGATCCTGTGGATGTGGTGTAATACGTCCTGATTCCTGTCTGTTTTCCAGTTCTATGTTTAGATACTGCACATACATTTTGAAATTGCACCATTAAGTCCTGGGACCAGCTGCTCCTCTCCTTGCTGCTGGTGCCACTCGAACAGTTTAAATTGGTCTGGTTTTTATATTTTCAGTGTAAACCCTGCAATACCAGATCTAAAATGGGACATTTGCTGCCAGGTTTACACTAAAAATAAATTCCAGAAATTTGCTCCAAAACAGACTGCCTGACCAAAAAGTGGGCAGGTAACAAACCTGTCAACAAAAGAAAAGAGACTTTCATCTCATCAGTCTGAACTGGTTTAAAATCCAGGCTTCACAGGTAAAAGGACTATGGTCTATTCTCATTTTTTGAGGCCTTTTGACAAAGGTAAAACACTTAGACCGCTTATGGGAGTGACTGATACCAGTGAACCCGAGAAGGTAACTAGGGCAGACTGAATTTATAACACTTGTACATGTGAACTACCAACATACTGTGCTTTTGGGAATTTTTCCCATAAAATAGGTTAATAATGTAAGTAGATCACAAGATAATTATGGATGAGGAAGGCCATTTGGCCCATTTTAATTCACCATTCAGAAAGATACTAAATTCCTCCCCGTTGCAGCATCCAATCATTTCTTAAATTAGTCAAGACTTTCAAGTCCACTACTCTATCCAGTAGTCCATTCCATGTATTAATTGATCACTGTGTGTCAAAGCCTCAAATCCAGTTCTAGGTCTTCATGGGAGTTGAGACGAACAGGAGCAAGTGAGAGAGACACAGAAAAAAGAGTTATGGCAAACATACAAAATTTGTGAGAGGCACAGAGAGCGAAAGGCATGCAGAAAAAAAAAGAGGCATTTGGATGACAGAAGACAGAGGGAAAGAGTGACTTACAAAAAGGAGAGAGATAAAGAGGCAAAAAGAGGTGCAAAGATAACAATGAGAGTGTGTGAGAGCAATAGATATTTATTAGGTAAGGGTATCAAGGGATATTGAGCTGAGGCAGGTAAACGGTGTTGAGGTACAGATCAGCCATGATCCAATTGAATGGCAGAGTAGGCTCGGGGGGGCTGAATGGCTTTCTTCTGTTCCTGTGAGAAGCATGCAGAGAGAAAGAGTGGATGACAATCAGGAACACAGAGAGGAAGAAAGGTGTAGAATGGGAGACAAGCAGAGACACAGTTACAGGGAGGGAGAGAGATATGTTTTTTGTCCATGAGCCCCCACTTGGGGAGATCCGAGTTATATTATAGTTACAGACATGTAAAGCACCATACGTTTTTATATCATAGTATTCTTAAAATGATTTACAATGTATTGATCTTGTTCCATTAATGATTTTGGTACAGAAATGCCACTATAGTCCTTGAATGATTCTTTGTGCAGCAGTTACTAACTTATTTGACCACAGGTTACGAAGCAACTTTGATAAATTGACTTGTGTGCATGTGTCAATATCTCGTTAAATGCCACTTGAAGCAGTCTCAACTTTGCATGAAACTAATTTAAAAGCTTTGTTGTTGCCAGCTGCTTCATTAATTTAAACATTGTGACTCCAATTACAATGTTTAAGCATTCCACTGATAGTGAGGAGACTGCACTGTCAGTTCACCAGAATGCCCTTGTAACATGATCAAGCTATTGACTTGCAGCTGCAAAGAAGAAATAAATATACTAACCTTCTGCATAGTAAATACATCCTATTGGCAGCAGTTATCCTGAAGTGCTCTGTCTTTGAACGAGATGAGCTTGCACTGATAGTTCCCAGACCCAGGCGCTGGTAGTCCCGGAAACACGCTCTCTCTACTAACTGTTCCATAGTTGACTTTTCCGAAGCTTTCAAAGTGCTACTTGTGGGAAGTTCACCATCATCTGAAGCTGCAATGTGCAATGATACAGAGAATATTAATAACCACCCAGCTAATTGCTATGTGTTTAGCCCACATAACTGACTTTTCACTATTTCCATTGAAGCAACTATGTATACCTTGCAAGCATTTAATTTGTGTAGCTCTAGGCTTTGTTAGTTTTTACTTTAGTGTTAGTGTACAATATCTTTCTCATTGGAAATTTGGGTTAAGTTATTGTATGCAATTACTAATAGAACTACTCAGAATAATAAACAAAAATGAATACCTAAAGATAAAATACTTTTGGAACTCAGACTTGTAATGGGTTTTCATTAAACCCAAATATTCAAAATTAAAATTCTTAACATTATTTTCCAATGCACGTGTTTCCTTTGCTCGAAGGTGAACCGTGAAAATGGTATTCAAATGTTAGCTCTAAATTGATTGGTTTAAAGTTCTGTAGTGTAAACATATGGATCACTGTACATCCACACCGTGTTCACTATTAACAATCAGTCCCTACTGACATCATCGAGAGAGGTGGTTCTACTGGGGTGGGGGAGGATAGTGGAAGACAAACATCTAAATGTAACAAATCTTTAAGGTACATATTCAAGATTTTATAGTTTTCAGTGTTAGCTGTTTCAGAATATGAAAATTGTGTTGTTAGCTACGTTTCTCAAAGTTTCATAACACAATAGTAACAATTTTGCAAGACGGTCATGCTTAAAATACAATAAGATTTCTTCAGTGGCTAATTTCGGGCCTGAAATAACACTGTGGGGTATTAGTGCACAAACACTGAGTACATGTATCTGAAATTCCTCTTTCCACTATTTTAGCTGAAGTGGTAACCCATTTATTTTAACGGAAAGAGCAATTTCAGATGAACGTGGGCCAAAGCGCATAGCTCTTTCAGAGAACCTGCACAGGCACGAAGGGCTGAACGGCTTCCATCTGTGCTATAAAATTCTATGATTCTATTCTATGAATGAAGAAGAGGTTCCCACAATTTTCCTGTCCCAGGCTATTTGTATGGCTCAGGCACACTGTGAGTGCTAGCCTGGACCCCAGCTGGGCCTAGCGCCAGAAAGCAAGGCCGGAAACAAGAGCACAGAAAGGGGAAAAAAAAGACTTGGAATGGGAGACCTGCAGAGACACAGTTGCAGGGAGAGACACTAATGTTTGTTTCTTTTGTCTATGAGCCCCACCATAGGAGATCTGCTAGTTATAATTACAGACATGGAAATATACATTTTATATATCACATTATTAAAATGATCTAAAATGTATTAATCTCATTATATTAATGATTTTGGTACAGAAGTACCACAGTAGCCCTCAAAGGATTCATCACGTAGTAGTTACAGTAAAACACAGCCTGAGTAACTCGCAGCTGTGCTACTGGCCGTTGGCATTGAGGCCTTCTGGCTGCTACTGAAGATTATCTGGGGGTAGAAATTATCTTCAAAATATTTCTTAATGGCTGCCCCAGGACCACACACGCCTTCCAACCCATGGGGGGGGTCTGGGTGCAAGTCCTAACACCAGTTTTCTTCAGGTGCTCCATCACTGGAGTGCCCAACAGCTGTAGGGACGCGTTCTCATGCCTCACTTGCATGGCAATGCTGGACCTGCGTTTACTCCAGGTGTATTGGGGAAGCTCCAGGAAGTCCCAGGGTAACGTAGTGGGGGCAGAAACCTGACGTAAATCTGCATTTCCCAGGTCCATCAAAGAGGAAATCTACCCTAGTAGATCCAGTTTAAAAAAACAAGATTTGGTTGATAATTTTAACCAAATCTTACAAACTATATAATGAAGTCATTTACTTTCTTTTGGACAGTAGAAAAAGAAATGAGCTTAAAAAAAGTGTGATGATACAATTCATCTCTTTATTTGTCGCAGCTTAAAAAAAGAACTGGCAAACAATGCAAACTAATTAGTAAACTCTATAAGACAGGAAGAGAGACGACTATGAAAAAGTGAAATATCATCTGCACACACGTAGAATTACTGTTTTTGGCAATTAATACGAATTTCCTGGACCCAAAAGTAGAAAGAGCGACTGCAGGGACAGTGATCAGTAACTTATTACATTTAGCAAAGGTGTACATAGCATCTGAGGAAAGAGACACGGTTACAAGCAATTTTTGCTCACTTCAATATTTCTTTTAATATGTACCTGCTCCATCATGAAGTTAACCTAATGTGATTCCTATATTTAAAAAGGGAGCTAGAACCAGTCCAGGGAACTATAGACCAATTAACTTAACATCGGTGGTAGAAAAGATAATGGAACCCTTATTCAAAGATGTAATAGAAAAACATTTAAAAACTGAAAATAATAGAGTAGTCAACACGGATTTCAAAAGGGATGGTCATGCTTGACCAATCTTATTGAATTCTTTGAAGTAACAGAAAGGGTAGAAAAGGGTAATGCAGTAGATGCAATATATCTGGATTTTCAAAAGGCCTTCAATAAGGTAACACATAGTAGATTCATGACTATGGTCAGAGCATGTGGCGTCAGGGGACAAGTAGCAGAATGGATAGCAAGCTGGCTACAAAACAGAAAACAGAGAGTATGAGTTAAAGGTAGTTTGTCAGACTGGCAAAAGGTGGGAAGTGGTGTTCCACAAGGATCGGTGCTGAGACCACTGTTGTTCACCATTTACATAAATGCAGGTTAATAAGACCATAACAAAAGCAAACCAAGCACTGGGGCTAATTTCTAGAGGGATAGAATTGAAAGGCAGAGAAGTTATGTTAAACTTGTATAGAACCTTGGTTAGACCATACTTGGAATAAAGAGAACAGTTCTGGTCTCCATATTATAAAAAGGATATAGAGGCACTGGAGAAGGTGCAAAAAAGATTCACAAGGATGATACCAGATACTTTTAATGATTTGTATACCTGAATCCCCAGATCCCTCTGCTCCTCTACTCCTTATTATCCAAGCAGTATGTGGCCCCCTTATTCTTTCTACCAAAATGTAATACCGTGCACTTATCTATATTGAAATTCATTTGCCAATTATGTTCTGGTGATACCAGACATTATACCTATCAGGAAAGGTTGAGCAGGCTGGGGCTCTTTTTTCTGGAAAAGAGAAGATTGAGGGGTGACCTGATAGAGTTCCTTAAGATTATGAAAGGGTTTGTTAGGGTAGATGTAGAGATGTTTCCACTTGTGGAGGAGACCAGAACTAGGGGCCATAAATATAAGATAGCCACTAATAAATCTAATGGGAATTCAGGAGAAACTTCTTTACTCAGAGAGTGGTTAGAATGTGGAACTCGCTACCATAAGGAGTAGTTGAGGTGACTAGCATAGATATATTTAAGGGGAAGCTAGATAAACACATGAGGGAGAAAGGAATTATAATATGCTGACAGGGTTAGATGAAGTAGGGAGGGAGGAGGCTCGTGCGGAGCATAAACATCGGCATAGACCTGTTGGGCTGAATGGCCTGTTTCTGTGCTGTATATTCTACATAATAATCACTGGTGCAGGATGTCTTTGATGGAATTAAGATTCTCAAAAAAGAGTAAATTGTTCCATTTTGGGAGGGGAGGAAAAGAAGTTCTGTATTGAGGCTGAATTTCATTGTATCAGGAAATTGTTTTTGGCTTGCAGAACAAATGAAGGTTTCCAAAACATAGAACCCAACGTTGGGAAATTATATCTTGTAATAATTGTGGTTAGATCATTTAACCTGGTAGATTTGTTCTTTGGCATAGTTCAAAATGCCCTTTTCACACTTTGAAGCTGAAAATATGTTTCAAAGGCTAGTATTTAGATAGATTAAAAATGGACCTGTTATCATGTACTTTCTCACTCATGCAGTTCTGGAACTTGGCTACAATATCTTCCTCACCTCATGATTGCCTGGCTCTAAAAACCAAAAATGAGGACTTTGTCACTGTTACAGGCCTTCTGTTGCTCTTTTTTAATGCAAAAACAATAATTTTCATGTTTCATCATTTTAATAATAAAAACTACCGCCTCTCATAATTCACAACATCCCTCCCCCCATTGAGATGAAATTGCAGAGAGGCCCCTCCTTGCTGAGATAGTTTCCATGTCTTTGCTCACCCATCCCCATTCTTCCTGTTCCCACTCTCTTTATTCCTCTCCATCCACCTTACCCATCCACCTCCGCTGCCTCTCTCCCCTAACCCACTCCTCCTGCCTCCTCTTCTCCCAATTAACCCCCTCCCTATCACCTTGCTTGACCCAAATATTGCTCCTGGTTTTGACTCTCTGTGTGTGTACCCCATGGAGTATCAACTTGTTATCAGAAATAGACTGAGGATTTGCCTATTGTTCAAGAGGGTAGGTGGAACTAATGGTGGATTATGAGAGATGGGAGATTTAAGGTTATGTCCCCCTATTCTTGATTCCCCCACCAGAGGAAATAGTTTCTATGTATCTACCCTATTAAATCCTTTTAACATTTTAAATACCTTGATCAGATCATTCCTCAATCTCCCATACTCAAAGGAATACAAGCCAAGTTTATGCAACCTGGTCTCTTAATTTAACCCTTTAAGCCCTGGCATCATTCTGGTGAATCTGCGCTGCACCCCGTTCAAAGCTAATATATTCTTCCTGACGTGCGGTGCGCAAAACTGAACCAGTACTCCAGATGGGATCTGACCAAAGCTCCATACACCTGAAACATAACTTCCTCCCCTTTATATTCCACCATCTTGAGATAAAGGCCAACATTCCATTAGCCTTATTGATTGCTTTTTGTACCTGTCTACTGGCTTTTATTGATTTGTGCACATGGACTCCCAAATCTCTTTACTTCTCTACAGTTCCTAGTTTTTCACCATTTAGAATATACTTCGATTTATCTTTCTTGGGTCCAAAGTAGATGACCTCACACTTGCCCACACTGAACTCCGAATGCCATTCTTGCCCACTCACTTAATCTGTCAATGTCCCTTTGCATTTCCCGCTCCTATCTGCACTACTTACTGTTCATCCGAACTTAGTGTCATCAGCTAACCCACTAACCATCCACACTATACTTTGGTTAAACTAAGACAGTCCTCATTGGCCATCCTTCACCTAATTCACTCCATCTTGTCGCAGGAGAAATTTGTGCACAATGTCTGAGAGGTAGAACAATGAAGGGGGTATTCCTGACATCAAGAAGTTCACCCCCAACAAGAAACAGGCCATAGAATTTATGGGTCGTGCTCTGCTTGTGCTGCGGGAGATAGCGAGGTTAGGGACACAGTGCCGGCTCCAAGTTAACAGGTACACATCTATACAGTCATCGCAGCATCGCTATGAAGCAGAACACAGCTCCAAGCTTCCACCCCCTTCTCTGTTCCAAGGAGTTCTGCTCATCCATTCTTGGCATTACCTTCCTTTCTTGTAGATCCAGCACAGCAGCGAGGGGAAGGGGGGAACGGAAGGAGCAAAGATGATGATGATAAGGTGTTAGCATCTCGCCTTTAAGTGAGAACACTGTGGGTTCAAATCCCACTCCAGAGACTTGAGCACATAATCTAGGCTGACACTTCAGTGCAGTATCGAAGGAGTGCTGCACTGTTGGAGGTGCTGTCTTTCAGATGAGATGTTAAACCGAGGCCCCGTGTGCCCTCTCAGGTGAAAGTAAAAGATCCAAGGATACTATTCGAAGAAGAGCAGGAGAGTTCTCCCAGTGTCCTGGCCAACATTTATCCCTCAAGCAACATCACTTAAAAAAACACATTATCTGGTCATTATCGCATTGCTGTTTGTGGGACTCTGCTGTGCGCGAATTGGCTGCCGCGATTCCTACATTACAATAGTGACAATACTTCAAAAAGGTACTTAATTGGCTGTGAAGTGCTTTGGGATATCCCGAGTGCGTGAAAGGCATTATATAATTGCAAGTCTTTCTTTTCTTTAAAGATGATAAGAATGATGATAATGGAGGAGAAAGAGAATGATAATGAGGATAAGGATGAGGTGTATGTCTGCTCCTTATTCTCCTCAATAAGGAGAATAAGGAGCAGACTGAAGAAGATGAAAGTGATGAGGAAGATGAAAGTGATTAGGAGGATGAAGATGAGGAGGATGAAGATGAGGAGAAGTAGGATGATGAAGATGATGAGGAACAGAACTTCTTCCACATTAACTATGAGGCTGACGAAGACAAGGAGTAGGATGTTGAAGAGGGAGAGGAATTCAAGCTCAAGCCCACTCACAAGTCCCTCGACCAATATCTTGCCCAGTGTTTTTCAGCCATAACTACCTCGATCTCACTATGTCACTTGCTTTTTTACTCGCATGTTCCAGCTCAGACCACCACACACCATCCCGACTTGGAAATATATTGACGTTCCTTCATCGTCGCTGGGTCAAAATCCTGGAACTCCCTTCCCAACAGAAATGTGGGAGAACCTTCACCACACGGACTGCAGCGGTTCAAGAAGTCGGCTCACCACCATCTTCTCAAGGGCAATTAGGGATGGGCAATAAATGCCGGCCTCGCCAGCGATGCCCACCACCCATGAATGAATAATAATAAAAAAATACTTTCACTTGGGGAGGGGGAGAAGTATTAAGGAGGATGTGGCATCGGGTGATTCACAGTTCTAAAGGAGGAGTTGGGAGTGGGTGAGTAAGTGCCAACCGCCCAGCAGAGGTTGAGGCGAAGGCTGCCAATGGATTATGAGTAGTGAAACCAAGAACTCATGGGTACTCGCCTGAAAAGAAGAATGCCTTCTCCCACGGCACAAGCAGAGTGCCTTCCCGTCAACCTGACGGCCTGCACCTTGCAGGGGGTGAACTCCTTGCTGTCAGGAGTTTCCCCTCCAGTGCCCTGCCTCTCTCTGACATTGTGCACAAGTTTCTCCTGCACGATGTGCAGGCTCTGAGGTCAGTCTCTGAGAAGGAATGGTAACTGATATCTGTGACTCTAGAGTCTACTGCCCTCATTTACGGCAACATCGCAGAAGGTTTTTCTTTATTGCAGACATCAATGAAGTGTGTGGCAGCATTACTGGAATCTGCAGCAGATAGGAACATCGGAACAGGAGTAGGCCATTCAGCCCCTCGAGCCTGTTCGAAGTCACGGCTGATCTGTATCCTAACTCCATTTACCCGCTTTGGCTCCATATCCCTTAATACCCTTGGCTAGCAAAAATCTATCGATCTCAGATTTAAAATTATTAATTCAGCGAGCATCTACTGCTTTTTGTGGGAGAGAGTCCCACACTTCTACCACCCTTTGCATGAAGAAGTGTTTCCTGAATGGCTTGGCCCTAATTTTAAGGTTATGTCCCCTTGTCCTAGACTCCCCCACCAGTGGAAAAAGTTTCTCTCCATCTACCCTATCAATTCTTTTAAAAATTCTAAAAGCCTTAATCAACTCACCCCTTTACCTTCTATATTCCAGAGAATACAAGCCTAGTTTATGTAAACTCTCCTCATAATCTAACCCTTGGAGCCTGAGTAACATTCAGATGAATCTGCACTGCATTCCTTCCAAGGCCAATATATCCTTTCTAAGGTGCTGTGCCCAAAACTGCACACGGTACTCCAGATGTGGTCTAACCAGGGCTTTGTACAACTGTAAAACTTTCTCCCCTTTATATTCTAGTTCTCTAGTTATAAAGGCTAACATTCCATTTTAACAACCATTTTCAGGTTGGCAAGATGTAACGAGTGGAGTGCCACAGGGATCAGTGCTTGAGCCTCAACTATTTACAATCTATATCAATGACTTGGATGAAGGCACCGAATGTATGGTTGCTAAATTTGCTGATGACACAAAGGTAGGTAGGAAAGTAAGTTGTGAAGAGGACATAAGGAGTCTGCAAACAGATATAGATAGGTTAAGTGAATGGGCAAAAATTTGGCAGATGGAGTATAATGTGGGAAAATGTGAACTTGTCCACTTTGGCAGGAGGAATAGAAAAGCAGTATATTATTTAAATGGAGAGATATTGCAGAACTCTGAGGTACAGAGGGATCTGGGTGTCCTAGTACATGAATCACAAAAAGTTAGTTTGCAAGTACAGCAAGTGATTAGGAAGGCAAATGGAATGTTGTCATTTATTGCAAGGGGAATGGAATATAAAAGTAGAGATGTTTTGCTACAGTTGTACAGGGCACTGATGAGACCACATCCAGAATACTGTGTGCAGTTTTGGTCTCCTTATTTAAGAAAGGACAAAATTGCGTTGGAGGAGGTTCAGAGAAGGTTCACTCGACTGATTCCTGGGATGAGGGGGTTATCTAATGAGGAAAGGTTGAACAAGTTGGGCCTGTATACATTGCAGTTTAGAAGAATGAGAGGTGATCTTATTGAAACATATAAGATTCTGAGTGGAATAGAAGGGGTAGATGCTGAGAGGACGTTTCCCCTTGTGGGAGAGATTAGAACTAGGGGCCACAGGTTAAAAGTAAGGGGTCTCCCATTTAAGAAGGAGATGATGAGAATTTTTTTCTCTCAGTGTCGTGAGTCTGTGGAACTCCCTTCCCCAAATAGCGGTGGAGGCAGTGTCATTGAATATTTTTAAGGCTGAGTTAGATAGATTCCTGATTAACAAGGGAGTCAAAGGTTATAGTAGGTAGACGGGAAAGTAGGGTCGAGGTGACAATCAGATCAGTCATGATCTTATCAAATGGCAGAGCAGGCTCGAGGGGCTGAATGGCTTACTCCTGCTCTTAATTTGTATGTTCGCCTTTTTGAGGTTTTTGTACCTGACCATTACATTTTAGTTATCTGTGTACATGGACCCCTAAAAATCTCTTTGGACCTCCACTGCTCCTAGCTTTTTACCATTTAAAACATACTCGGATCTATCCTTTTTTGGTCCAAATTAGATGACCTCACATTTACCTGCATTGAAACCCATCTACCACATTTTTGCCCACTCACTTAATCTATCAATGTCTCCGTAATTTTATGCTCCTGTCCAAACTACATATTATGCCACCAATCTTTGTGTCATCGGCAAACTTGGATTTATGGGACACCACTCGTCACTTCCTTCCCATTCGAGTACATACCCATTATCCCTACTCTCTGTCTTCTACCCCTAATCAGGTGCTTTCAATTCCATGAGCTTTAATTTTAGCTAACAGTCTCTTATGTGGAACCTTATCGAATGTCTTCTGGAAGTCCATATAAACTACATCCAGACATTCCCCTGCCTACTACTTTAGTTACTTCCTCAAAAAATTCAAATAGATTCGTCAGACATGACCTACCCTTTACAAATCCATGTTGGCTCTCTCTAATCAGCTCAAATTTCTCTAAGTGCTCAGTCACATTGTCCTTAATTATAGATTCCAATAACTTCCCCATAACAGATGTTAGACTAACAGATCTATAATTTCCTCGTTTCTCTCTCTCACCTTTCTTAAATAATGGAATTACATTTGCAATTTTCCAATCTAAAGGGACAATTTCTGAACCGAGAGTGCTTTGGGAGATTATGGCTAAAGCATCCGCAATTTCCTCACCCACTTCCTTTGAAACCCTGGGGTGGAAACCATCAGGTGCTGGGGATTTGTCAGTCTTTAATGCCATTATTTTTTCTAATACTGCTTTTTTGCTTACATTAACTTTAGTGATTTCCAGTCCTTGATTCATTATTAGTTTCCCTGGAATGTCAGGTATATTATCCTCTTCCTCTACTGTGAACACTGACACAAAATAATTATTCAACAAGTCTGCCATTTCCTTTTTATTTGCAATATTACCCACGTCTGTTTTTAAAGGGCCCACATTACCCTTGACTACCTTTTTTCTTCTAATATAACTGTAAAAACTTTTTGTGTTAATCTTGATGTCCCTCGCAAGCTTCTTTTCATATTCCCTTTTTGCAGCTCTTACTATCTTTTTGTCTTCCTTTGCTATTCTTTATATCTCTTCCAGTCCCCCGGATCTACACTATTCTTTGCACTTTTGTATGCTCTTTCCCTTTAGTTTTATGTTATCTCTCACCTCTTTTGTCGACCATGCCTGTTTTATTTGGTTAAGTAGAGCTCTTGCCCTTCAAGGGTATGTACTGGTCCCGTATTAAGCTAACTTATTTTTTTTAACACCTGCCACTGTTCATCTGTAGTTTTACCCGATAACAGTTTTAACAAGTTTGCTGTCGTCAGTCTCGGTCTCATCCCATTAAGGTTAGCCATACCAAAATCTAGAATCTTAGTAGCTGTATTAAGTTTCTCCTTTTTAAACCTAACATTGAATTCGATCATATTACGATCACTGTTAGTTAATTGTCTAACAGTAAGGGAACATTTACCTAAGTCTGACTCATTACTAAATCTAGTATGTCCTGCCCTCTTGTTGGTTCTAGAACATATTGCTCCAGAAAACCATTTTGAATGCACTCAAGAAATTCACTACTTTTTTGATTTGAGCTACTCTGCTCTTCCCAATCTATATGAAAATTAAAGTCTCCCATTAAAACAACTTTTCTTTTTCTACAAGCCTCTCTAATCTCTGAATTGATACATTCTGCCACTTCATTGCTGCTATCAGGAGGCCTGTAGCCCACTCCCATTACAGTTTTAGTCTTCTCTTATTCCTCAATTGTAACCAGAGTCTCCACTGATTGCTTTCCCTTTTCTGGCCATAATCTTTCAGATGGTGGTGCCAGAGGACTGGAGAATTGCAAATGTTACACCTTTGTTAAAAAAGGGTGTAAGGATAAACCCAGCAACTTTTTAAAAAATTTGTTCATGGGATCTGGGCGTCGCTGGCAAGGCCAGCATTTGTTGCCCATCCCTAATTGCCCTTGAGAAGGTGGTGGTGAGCCGCCTTCTTGAACCGCTGCAGTCCGTGTAGTGAAGGTTCTCCCCACAGTACTGTTAGGTAGAGAGTTCCAGGATTTTGACCCAGCAACGACGAAGGAACGGTGATATATTTCCAAGTCGGGATGGTGTGTGACTTGGAGGGGAACGTGCAGGTGTTGTTCCCATGTGCCTACTGCCCTTGTCCTTCTAGGTGGTAGAGGTCGCGGGTTTGGGAGGTGCTGTCCAAGAAGCATTGGCGAGTTGCTGCAGTGCATCCTGTAGATGATACACTGCTGCCACGGTGCGCCAGTGGTGAAGGAAGTGAATGTTTAGGGTGGTGGATGGGGTGCCAATCAAGCAGGCTGCTTTGCCCTGGATGGTGTCGAGCTTCTTGAGTGTTGTTGGAGCTGCACTCATCCAGGCAAGTGGAGAGTATTTCATCACACTCCTGACTTGTGCCTTGTAGATGGTGGAAAGGCTTTGGGGAGTCAGGTGAGCCACTCGCCGCAGAATACCCAGCCTCTGATCTGCTCTTGTAGCCACTACAGGCCAGTCAGTTTAATCTCAGTGGTGGGGAAACTTTTAGAAACGATAATCCGGGACAGAATTAATAGTCACTTGGACAAGTGTGGATTGATTAGGGAAAGCCAGCACGGATTTGTTAAAGGCAAATCATGTTTAACTAACCTGAGAGAGTTTTTTGATAACAGAGAGGATATTTGAGGGCAATGCAGTTGATGAGGTGTATATGGACTACAAAAGGTGTTTGATAAAGTGCCGCATGTTAGGCTTATCATCAAGATTGCAGCCCATGGAATAAAGGGGGCAGTAGCAACGTGGATACAGAATTGGCTAAGTGACAGGAAACAGAGAGTAGTGGTGAACGGCTGTTTTTCGGACTGGAGGGAGGTGTACAGTGGTGATCCCCAGGGGTTGGCACTGGGACCACTGCTTTTCTCGATATATATTAATGACTTGGACTTGGGTGTACAGGGCACAATTTCAAAATTTGCAGATGACACAAAACTTGGAAGGGTATATTAAATAGTGAGGAGGATAGTGATAGACTTCAAGAGGATATAGACAGGCTGGTGGCATGGGTGGACACGTGGCAGATGAAATTTAATGCAGAAAAATGCAAAGTGATACATTTCGATAGGAAAAACGAGGAGAGGCAATATAAACTAGAGGGCACAACTCTAAAAGGGGTACAGGAACAGAGAGGTCTGGGGGTATATGTGCACAAATTGTTGAAGGTGGCATGGCAGGTTGAGAAAGCAGTTAAAAAAGCATACGGGATCCTGAGCTTTATAAGTAGAGGTATAGAGTACAAAAGTATGGAAGTCATGATGAACCTTTATAAAATACTGGTTCGGCCACAACTGGAGTATTACGTCCAGTTCTGGGCACCACACTTTAGGAAAGATATGATGGCCTTAGCGAGGGTGCAGAAGAGATTTACTTGAATTATTCCAGGGATGAGGAATTTCGCTTACGTGGATAGAGTGGAGAAGCTGGGGTTGTTCTCCTTGGAACAGAGAAGGTTGCGAGGAGATTTGATAGAGGTATTCAAAATCATGAAGGGTCTAGACAGAGTAGATAGAGAGAAACTGTTCCCATTGGTGGAAGGGTCAAGAACCAGAGGACATAGATTTAAGGTGATTGGCAAAAGAACCGTGGGTGACATGAGGAAAAACCTTTTTTTACACAGCGAGTGATTAGGATCTAGAATGCACTGCCCGAGGGGGTGGTGGAAGCAGATTCAATCATGGCCTTCAAAAGGGAACTGGATAAGTATTTGAAAGGAAAAAATTTGCAGGGCTACAGGGATAGGGTGGGGGAGTGGGACTAGCTGGATTGCTCTTGCATAGAGCCGGCGCAGACTCGATGGGCCGAATGGCCGCCTTCCGTGCTGTAACTTTTCTATGATACTGAAAGCTATATTAGTTTAATGTTTTAATAGTATCTTTAATCAATAAGGCTACCCCAACATGTCTTCCAGATTCTCTATCCTTTCTAAAGACCTTACAACCTGGAATATTTCCCAATCATGATCAGCTTGCAGCCATGTCTCAGTAATGGCTACCATGTCATACCCTCTAAGCTGTATTTGGGCCTCTAATTCACTCAATTTATTTCTTCTATTCCGTGCGTTAGTATATAAAACTTTTATTTGAGCAAGAGACCCTAACCTGTTCTTCTGCCCTGATGCTGTCTTCCTCAAACCATTTAATTTAACACGTTTCTTATTTGTCACTCCTGCTGTAACTACTTTAGTTATTTTAGTATTCCCTTCACCTGGAGTATCTATATCACCGTTTGTGACCTGAACTCTGCTCTTATCCCTTTTTTAAGTCTTTAAACTATAATTTTTACTATTGTTTCTGACTGAGCCCTCCCCCCCATTCATTAGTTTAAAGTCCTTTTTACCACCCCATTTATCCTTTCCACTAGGACCTTGGTCCCAACCCGGTTCAGGTGCAGTCCATCTCAACAGTACAAATCTCTCATGTCCCAGTAGTGGTGCCAGCGTTACATGAAATGGATCCCCTCCTTCCCACACCACTCCTTCAGCCATGTGTTCACCTTCCTGATCTGTTTGACCCTTTGCCAATTAGTACGTCGCTCGGGTAATAATCCTGAGATTACCACCCTTGAGATCCTACCTATTATATTTAGCTCCTAACTCCTGATACTCCCTTAGCAGGACCGCCTCCCTTTTCTTCCCTATGTCATTGGTCATAGCTCAAGCTAAGAAGTGGCTAGGGACCAATGAACTGCATACTGCAGCTCTGGTGGCAGTAAGGGAGAGAATCCTGTGTACCGACTGCCTGACACTGGCAGCCGGGATGCAGGCTGCTAACACTTGGGATTTTCAGGATCTGACAGCTATCATTAGACAAGCCAGCCCACTGATCACCGTGCACATAGATCCAGGCTCCAGTGGAATGTTGATGGCTGGAACAAATCTGCCTGAGGCTGCCATCCCTCAGGACAGTAACAGTTTAGGTGAGGTAAGTGAAGAAATTTATAGTCAGATAGGGAGGCTTCAGTGAAGGGAAGGGATCACCACAGATATGCTAGGTTTCTATCAGCACCAGGATATCAATGAATACATCCACAATGAGGTGATGGATGGCGAGGGCAAGGTTTACAAGGGGACAAACGTGCTCAATGGCAAATTAGAGATGATCAGCTGGTTGGGCTGAGGGGGCTAAAGGGTAAAGGGTAAGAAGGATGGGGAGGAGATTTGAGAGCTTAACTCCTCGGAAGAGAAATAGTCATTGGAAGTAGAAGGTGAGACAGTAGGTGTTGCTGCTCCTGGAGATCCAGGAATGGATGAGGTATTTGGAGTGAGGGATAATATCAGGGAAAATGCAGAGACAGGCTGCGTGCTTGTTCCAGAGGGATTCAAGGCTGGTGCAACGTCAGAAAAGAAGCTGGGCTGTGGAGTACTTTCAAGCGGGGGGGGGGGGGGGGGGGGAGGGATCAAAGGAAGCATGGTGCTGGAGAAGAGGAGTTGAATGGAGTATGGCTTGATGAAATGAAAAGGTGTTAGGAGCAGTACAGAGCCTGGAATTGGATGAAAAGAAAAAATGGAAAAGGTAAGGGAGCTGAGAAAGTGAATAGAAATAGCCTTGTCAGTGACTGAGACCTCAGAAGTGGCTTGGGTCTGCAGTGGAAGTGTGTGCATGAATGGACACTGAGGGAGACTTGAGATTACATAGTCCAGTGACACAGAGGCAAAGCAAGGAAGATTTTTAGGGTGGGGGCTGATACAAGAAGGAAACCAGCCCAATATCTGAGGATCTATCTTGAGGAGGTGGCCTTGGAGCAGAAAGCTTTGGCAAGCATTTGAGTTGCTATGAATAGATAAGTTGCACCAATCTATGCTTATGATAACAGCTTTGATTGGGAATTTGAGAGCATACCACAAAATAAAGGAAACAAATATTACTCTTCTGGTGATACCAACAGAATATGAGTGAAATTTTATCTTTCCTGGGACATAGTCTCAGGATAAAGGGTCGGACATTTAGGACTGAGATGAGGAAGAATTTCTTCACTCAAAGGGTCGTGAATATTTGGAATTCTCTACCCCAAGAGGGCTGTGGATTCTGAGTCATTGAGTATATTCAAGGCTGAGATCAATAGATTTTTGGACTTTAGGGGAATCAAGGGATATGGGGATCGGGTGGGAAAGTGGAGTTGAGATTGAAGATCAGCCATGATCTTAATGAATGGCGGAGCAGGCTCGAGGGGTCGTATGGCCTACTCCTGCTCCTATTTCTTATGTTTCTCCATTGATATATAACAATAGCATCTGATAATAATTGTGGCTTATGTGGCTTTTCCTATGACATTTTTCAGATTGTCAATAAATTCTGATACACTATAATGTATTAAATATACCAAACATTCTGTGATAAATTCAATCTTTGTTATCTCACTTAATAAGGGTCTGATTAAAAACCAGCTCCTACGGCATCAAGATTAAGGCTGTTTCTAACTGGATAGAAATTGTAATAATTATGTGCAACAAAAATTGAAGAGCTGCAACTGCCTTCTGCCTCATGGTGGGGGGGGGGTTGTGGGGGTGAGGTTGCTCTGGTAGGGTTGTTTAGTTGACATTATACAGGGGAGCTAGTGAGAGCCCATCAGAGCATTTCATTGTGTGTGGAAGTAAATAGTCTTGATCACAAGATGTGTTCACAAGAAGTTCCTTCAGTCCATTTGTTCTTATCTTTCCAGAATACTGACTATTGTCTTCCCACTGCAGCTTTAACACTCATCTGAAGAGGCAGATAGGAACTTAGTTTAACATCTCATCCAAAGGATGGCATATTCTGCTATCTATTAATAAGAATTAGATTTCGGCACAGTTGTTGGCCACTGAGTGAATTTGTTCCAGCTAACAGGTCTAAATATTACAACGTGAGGAATGCTTTGAATAAATGTTCTTCTGAAAGAATGATTGAGACATATGGATTAGTTTTGCAATGGGAGTTACCTGCATTGAAGGATTCATTTGTATTAGGTGCTATTAAGCTCGTCCACATCCTGGTATTTTGCAGTGACAAATACAGCAATAGGCCAACCACAATTGGTCCTGCACTAGTGTGCAAAAGCTAAAAATTATCTGTTAAATAACCAACCTTGATTTCCATACAGATCTGAATATATACCCCCATCTTACCTGAAACATCATCCTCCTCATTCTGATTCCAGCCCGATCGATTGCCTCTTTCATCTATTGTCAAAACAATTGGTTTCTTTTTCACTGTATACTGACGGCCTATGGTCATTTTTCCAGCCTTCTTCGCACTTTTTACAATATTCTTTGAAAGGGTGCTAGGAATCATTTTAGCAAGTGTCAGCAAATATATTTTAAAGCACTAAGTTTTTCCCAATACAGGGACAAAGATAATTTTAACTTTGAAAAATTTCCAACCAGACTTCAAGAACTTCAAGATATTCAGTACGAAATAGTTAATTTCAGTATAATTTTACATGCAATGTTTGCTAATTTCGGACATTGTTCTTTACAATAAAAACTACAGCAGCACACACTTTTGACATCAATGCAGATAAGGCAATTGACTATAAAACTAAAGCAGAACTTTGTTCCGAGTACTGAATGCCTCAAATAGCTCTCATTCTTTTATATACTTATGGCATGCGAGTTTGTTGCCCCTTCTGATTTTATTCCAGTGGTGCCACTTTTACACCAGAAGGGTAAGAGTCTGAGCTATAGACTTTTCTATGATAAGTATCAAAACCACTTTGTGGTTGGTTAGGTAGAGAAAGATTTGAAGCAAGCTGGTCTAAGTTAGTTTATCCATTTATTTCCCTGTCTCATCGCTACTTGGCAGTCTATTTGATGCACTCAGTCAAGTGAGGACATAATTCACATAACTGAGGTAAGGATGGTTGTAAAATACAAAATAAATGCAAGATTGTTTAGTCAGCCTCAGAAGCTTTCACTGCTCTAAATAGGAGCAGATGCTATGAAAGAATTGTAGGCTGCATTGGAAAATAATTCTCAAAAGGTTAAGAAAACTTATCAAAACTAATCTATTTAAATAATGAATTTGAAGGAGTCTTTCTAGGTTTCAACACACCAGCACTTATTTTATTATTCTTACCAAGTCCTTAGGATGCTAAAACTCTCAATAAAAGAACCAACTTGTTTACTATTGTCAAAGGTATTCATCATGTGATTCTATGACTTCAAATATGTGGTTTCAATTAATTTTTTGCTAACATGCATTTTCTGAAAACACTGACGGTTTCTCTGGTTTTGAAGATGTTACCGTCTATCTTTTTCTGCTTTCCCCCACCTTTTTTTTTTAGGCACCAAGCAACTCCTGCAGCTCCCAGGATTCTGCAAAGTTCCTCTTGAGCTGGCCACTGGAAGGCTAATGCAAGTGGAATTAGCCTGGTTTATTTCCCCATCTCCTCTGGCAAGCACTGGTCTCGACTTGACACTCCATAGAAGGATAGCCAAGATTTTGAACCCAGTAAAGTTAAGGAGCTGACCTGCATCCCACAGCTTGACAATGCTCCTGCACACTGTAATAGCATGCCACTAATATTTTTGTAGCTTTATTAAAATTTCCCCAATCACTTACAACCTTATATTAAAATACACATTTTGTAAAGGACATACATTTGAAAGAAATTGTGGTCTGGAAATACTTAAATGCAGCAATTGACTGTTATGCTGAGTATCCATGAAAGAACAATTATATAGATTTTCAGCTTACAATGAAAATAGTTTTCTAATTCTACCATTTTGATTTGTTTTAAATTACTATAGCTTGTAAACATAATGCAGAAGTGTAGTACATAGGAACAGGAGTAGGCCATTCAGCCCCTCGTGCCTGCTCCGCCATTTGATAAGATCATGGCTGATCTGTGTTCTAGCTCCATATACCTCCCTTTGGCCCATATCCCTTAATACCTTTGGTTGCCAAAAAGCTATCCATCTCACATTTAAATTTAGCAATTGAGCTAGTATCAATTGTCATTTGCGGAAGAGAGTTCCAAACTTCTACCATCCTTTGTGTGTAGAAATGTTTTCTAATCTCACTCCTGAAAGGTCTGGCTCTAATTTTTAGACTGTGCCCCCTACTCCTAGAATCCCCAACCAGCGGAAATAGTTTCTCTCTATCCACCCTATCCGTTCCCCTTAATATCTTATAAACTTCGATCAGATCACCCCTTAACCTTCTAAACTCCAGAGAATACAACCCCAATTTGTGTAATCTCTCCTCGTAACTTAATCCTTGAAGTATCATTCTAGTAAACCTATGCTGCACTCCCTCCAAGGCCAATATGTCCTTCCGAAGGTGCGGTGCCCAGAACTGCTCACAGTACTCCAGGTGCGGTCTAACCAGAATTTTGTGTAGCTGCAGCATAACTTCTGCCCCCTTGTACTCCAGTCCTCGAGATATAAAGGCCAGCATTCCATTAGTCTTATTCATTATTTTCTGCACCTGTTCATGACACTTCAATGATCTATGTACCTGAACCCCTAAGTCCCTTTGGACATCCACTGTTTTTAACTTTTTACCATTTAGAAAGAACCCTGTTCTATCCTTTTTTGATCCAAAGTGGATGACCTCACATTTGTCTACATTGAATTCCATCTGCCACAGTTTTGCCCATTCACCTAATCTATCAATATCCCTTTGCAATTTTATGTTTTCATCTACACTGCTTACAATGCCACCAATCTTTGTGTCATCGGCAAACTTAGAGATGAGACTTTCTATGCCTTCATCCAAGTCGTTAATAAATATTGTGAATAATTGAGGCCCCAAGACAGATCCCTGTGGGACTCCACTAGTCACATCCTGCCAATGTGAATACTTACCCATTATCCCTACTCTCTGTCGCCTTTCGCTCAGCCAATTTCCTAACCAAGTCCGTACTTTTCCCTCGATTCCATGGGCTTCTAACTTAGCTAACAGTCTCTTATGTGGGACCTTATCAAATGCCTTCTGGAAGTCCATATAAATAACATCCATTGACATTCCCCTGTCCACTACTTTAGTCACCTCTTCAAAAAATTCAATCAGGTTTGTCAGGCACGACCTACAATAGCTCCTATTACTAAGTGAGGGGGATCTAGGGCGGTAGATAGGGCTTTAAACTGAAAAAGTTGTGGGGTGGGGGCAGGGATCAGGTAAGGCTAAATTTATATATCTAAAGAGAAAAGTCAAGGCCATACAGCAGTGTAGCGATTTGGGTAAAGATAAGCAGAATATGTCAGGAAGCGACAGAGAGTTTAACTGTAATAGTGCATCAGGGAATAAGGTCAAATCAGGGAAAAATAATAAAAAGTTTGTTCTTAATTCGTTCATGGGATGTGGGCGTCACTGGCATGTTCAACATTTATTGCCCATCTCTAATTGCCCTAGAGAAGGAGGTGGTGAGCCACCTTCTTGAACCGCTGCAGTCCGTATGGTGAAGGTTCTCCCACAGTGCTGTTAGGAAGAGAGTTCCAGGATTTTGACCCAGTGACGATGAAGGAACGGCGATATATTTCCAAGTCGGGATGGTGTATGACTTGGAGGGGAACGTGCAGGTGGTGTTGTTCCCATGTGCATGCTGCCCTTGTCCTTCTAGGTGGTAGAGGTCGTGGGTTTGGGAGGTGCTGTCAAAGAAGCCGTGGCGAGTTGCTGCTGTGCATCCTGTGGATGATACACACTGCAGCCACTGTGTGCTGGTGGTGAAGGGAGTGAATGTTTAGGGTGGTGAATGGGGTGCCAATTAAGCGGACTGTTTTGTCCTGGACGGTGTCGAGCTTCTTGAGTGTTGTTGGAGCTGCACTCATCCAGGCAAGTGGACAGTATTCCATCACACTCCTGACTTGTGCCTTGCAGATGGTGGAAAGGCCTTGGGGAGTCAGGAGGTGGGTCACTCGCTGCAGAATACCCAGCTTCTCACCTGCTCTTGTAGCCACAATATTTATGTGGCTGGTCCAGTTAGGTTTCTGGTCAATGGTGACCCCCAGGATGTTGATGGTGGTGGATTCGGTGATGGTAATGCCATTGAATGTCAAGGGGAGGTGGTTAGATTCTCTCTTGTTGGAAATGGTCATTGCCTGGCACGAATGTTACTTGCCACTTATGAGCACAAGCCTGGATGTTGTCCAGGTCTTGCTGCATGAGGGCATGGACTGCTTCATTGTCTGAGGGGTTGCAAATGGAACTAAACACTATGCAATCATCAGCGAACATTCCCATTTCTGACCTTATGATGGAGGGAAGGTCTTGATGAAGCAGCTGAAGATGGTTGGGCCTAGGACACTGCCCTGAGAAACTACTGCAGCAATGTCCTGGGGTTGAGATGATTGTCTTCCAACAACCACTACCATCTTCCTTTGTGCTAGGTATGACTCCAGCCACTGGAGAGTTTTCCCCGATTACCATTGACTTCAATTTTACTAGTGCTCCTTGGTGCCACACTCGGTCAAATGCTGCCTTGATGTCAAGGGCAGTCACTCTCACCACACCTCTGGAATTCAGCTCTTTTGTCCATGTTTGGACCAAGGCTGTAATGAGGTCTGGAGCCGAGTGGTCCTGGCGGAACCCAAACTAAGCATCGGTGAACAGGTTATTGGTGACTAAGTGCCGCTTGATAGCACTGTAAACGACACTTTCCATCACTTTGCAGATGATTGAGAGTAGACTGATGGGGCGGTAATTGGCTGGATTGGATTTGTCCTGCTTTTGTGGACAGGACATACCTGGGCAATTTTCCACATCGTCTTGTAGATGCCAGTGTTGTATCTGTACTGGAACAGCTTGGCTAGAGGCATGGCTAGTTCTGGAGCACAAGTCTTCAGCACTATGTTGTCAGGGCCCATAGCCTTTGCTGTATCCAGTGCACTCAGCCGTTTCTTGATATCATGTGGAGTGAATTGAATTGGCTGAAGACTGGCTTCTGTGATGGTGGGGATATCGGGAGGAGGCCGAGATGGATCATCCACTCGGCACTTCTGGCTGAAGATTGTTACAAATGCTTCAGCCTTCTCTTTTGCACTCACGTGCTGGACTCTGCCATCATTGAGGATGGGGATGTTCACGGAGCCTCCTCCTTCCGTTAGTTGTTTAATTGTCCAACACTATTCAGGACTGAATGTGGCAGGACTGCAGAGTTTTGATCTGATCCATTGGTTGTGGAATCGCTTAGCTCTGTCTATAGCATGCTGCTTCCGCTGTTTAGCATGCATGTAGTCCTGAGTTGTAGCTTCACCAGGTTGGCACCTCATTTTTAGGTACGCCTGGTGCTGCTCCTGGCATGCTCTTCTACACTCCTCAATGAACCAGGGTTGATCCCCTGGCTTGTTGGTAATGGTAGAGTGAGGAATATGCCGGGCCATGTGATTGCAGATTGTGCTGGAATACAATTCTGTTGCTGCTGATGGCCCACAGCACCTCGTGGATGCCCAGTTTTGAGCTGCTAGATCTGTTCTGAATCTATCCCATTTAGCATGGGAGTAGTGCCACACAACACGTTGGATGGTGTCCTCAATGTGAAGACGGGACTTAATCTCCATAAGTCACTCCTACCAATACTGTCATGGACAGATGCATCTGCGACAGGTAGGTTGGTGAGGACCGGGTCAAGTAGGTTTCTCCCGTGTGTTGGTTCGCTCACCACCTGCCGCAGGTCCAGTCTGGCAGCTATGTCCTTCAGAACTCAGCCAGCTTTGTCAGTAGTGAGCCACTCTTGGTGATGGACACTGAAGTCCCCCACCCAGAGTACATTCTGTGCCCTGGCTACCCTCAGTGCTTCCACCAAGTGGTGCTCAACATGAAGGGGGACTGATTCATCAGCTGAGAGAGGGAGGTAGGTAGTAATCAGCAGGAGATTTCCTTGCCCATGTTTGACCTGATGCCATGAGAAGTTAAAATTAAAAGGTGCTTTATCTGAATCCACAAAGCTTTTGTAACAAGATAGACGAATTAATGGCACAAATAGAGATAAATGGGTTTGATCTAGTAGCCATTACTGAGACGTGGTTGCAAGGTGACCAAGGTTGGAAACTAAATATTCCAGGGTACTTGACTTTTTGGAAAGACAGACAAATTGGAAAAGGAGCGGTGGTAGCCCTGATAATAAAGGATGACATAAGGACAGTCGTGAGAAAGGATCTTGGCTCAAAAGATTAGGAAGTGGAATCAGTATGGGTGGAGCTAAGAAATTACAAGGGGCAGAAAACACAGATGGGAGTAATTTATAGGCCCCCTAACAGTAGTTAAACTGTTGGACAGAGTATTAATCAAGAAATAAGAGGAGCTTGTAACAAAGGTAATGCAGTAATTGTGGGGGACTTTAATCTTCACATAGACTGGGCAAATCAATATGGCAAAAGTAGTTTGGAGGACGGCCTCATGGAATGCATTCGAGCTAGTTTCCTAAAACAATACCTTGTGGAACCAATCAGGGAACAGGCTATTTTAGATCTTGCCTTGTATAATGAGACACAGTTAATCAGTAATCTCATAGTAAGGGATCCTCTGGGGCAGAGTGATCATAATATGATAGAATTTCAGATTGAGTTCGAGAGCGACATACTTAAGTCCGAAACTAGAGTCTTAAACTTAAACAAAGCTAATTACATAGGTATGAGGGGCGAGTTGGCTAAGGTTGATTGGGAAATTAGGTAAAAAGATATGACGGTAGATAAGCAATGGTGAACATTTAAAGAAATATTTCGTAATTCTCAATGAATATACATTCCATTCAGGAATAAAAACTCCATGGGAAAAGTGATCCATCCGTGGGTAACTAAAGAAGTTAAGGATAGTATTGCACTGCAGCAAGGCTTCTTCGATAGCACCTCCCAAGCCCACGACCTCTACCACCTTGAAGGACAAGGGCAGCAGGCACATGGGAACAACACCACCTGTACGTTCCCCTCTAAGTCACACACCATCCCGACTTGGAAATATATCGCCGTTCCTTCATCGTCGCTGGGTCAAAATCCTGGAACTCCCTACCTAACAGCACTGTGGGAGAACCTTCACCACATGGAATGCAGCGGTTCAAGAAGGCGGCTCATCACCACCTTCTCAAGGGCAATTAGGGATGGGCAATAAATGCCGGCCTTGCCAGCGACATCCACATCCCATGAACGAATAATAAAAAAAAGAATGGGCCTATACTCTCTGGAGTTTAGAAGAATGAGAGGTGATATCATTGAAACATATAAGATTCTGAGAGGGCTTGACAGGGTAGTTACTGAGAGGCTGTTTCCCCTGGCTGGAGAGTCTAGAAATAGGGGTCACAGTCTTCGGATTGGGGTCGGCCACTTAGGACTGAGATGAGGAGAAATTTCTTCACTCAGAGGGTTGTGAATCTTTAGAATTCTCTACACCAGAGGAATGTGGATGCTGAGCCGTTGAGTATATTCAAGGCTGAGATCGATAGATTTTTGGACACTAAGGGAATCAAGGAATATGGGGATCAGGCGGGAAAGTGGAGTTGAGGTCAAAGATCAGCCATGATCTTATTGAATGGCGCAGCAGGATCGACGGGCCATATGGCCAACTCCTGCTCCCATTTCTTATGTTCTTAGCAAATCGACTGCTGCCTTAGTACTAATTGCATTCTAACCAATCCTAACCATAACCACAAAAAGTTATGGCTAGTTAAAGCCACGTTATCATCAACAGCAAAATGTTTGTGGCCCTAATTATTACTGAGTGGCCTCATAATTAGAATCATAGAAGTTTACAACATGGAAACAGGCCCTTCGGCCCAACACGTCCATGTCGCCCAGTTTATACCACTAAGCTAGTCCCAATTGCCTGCACTTGGCCCATATCCCTCTATACCCATCTTACCCATGTAACTGTCCAAATGCTTTTTAAAAGACAAAATTGTACCCGCCTCTACTACTGCCTCTGGCAGCTCGTTCCAGACACTCACCACCCTTTGAGTGAAAAAATTGCCCCTCTGGACCCTTTTGTATCTCTCCCCTCTCACCTTAAATCTATGCCCCCTCGTTATAGACTCCCCTACCTTTGGGAAAAGATTTTGACTATCTACCTTATCTATGCCCCTCATTATTTTATAGACTTCTATAAGATCACCACTCTCACACTTACCGAAAAGAAGTGTTCTTTTCCTTCTGCTTTGGCAAAATTATCTGTGGTGCATTCTGACCTGCAGCAAAGGCAAAAGTGCTGAAGACTGACTGTGGATACCGAAACTTCACAATGTGCTTCTTGAAGATCTCCACCATCTCAGAGTTCACTTCTTCATCAAATGCTACTTTAATTATCTGTAACAGTAAATTGACAAGATATTTTACTGCTCTGGTACTAGTCCATTCATATGGATTAGTTAGAAAAATAAATCCTGTGCACCAATTTGCACAAATTGAACGTCAATTAATCTGGAACAAATCTGTGGATGAAGTATACCTGAAAGGTTGCTGATCGAATCTGTAGTCCCTCTTGCATATTTTGTTGGAGCTGGTTTTGTATGCTGATCTTTTTTTCCTTTGTCATTGATGCAATGGGAAAACTCCGAACTATTGTTTGCTCGCCCACTATACAAAATATATATATAAAAGGAACAACTTTTGAGCCAAAATGAACATATATATATTTTTAATATTCCCTCCAAAATAATAAAAAAATAAACAAAAAAAACTGATAAATTCTTGTTATCGTCTTTCTTATTTCTTTATGTGACTTTGTTCCAGGTGTTGCAAACATATTGTAGTATTCTGGCACAATAATCATCCTACCTTTAGGTAGAAGTTACTGTACAGAAACATAATGACATCTGACACTATTTTTGAAAGGCTGTCTCCTAATACTGAAACCCCAGCTTCAAATTCAGAGAATAGGAAATTCCAAATGTTAGTGGGCTTTGCTTTCAAAATCTATGGGGATAGATGTCAAGTTATGTTTCCACACAGTGCCATATATTAACTTCAATAATCACTCTACATCCTACATTGAAGTGCCAGGAGGCATCCTATTTGTATTCTCTGAAACAGTATTACTTTTTCACTCCATGTCGGGGGACTTGATTCTCAGGGCGTAACTTATTTATGTTTATCTATAGCTCCTTGAAACTTTCCCTGGCTGTAGAAATAAAAGGTGTTAGCCAAGGAAACTAGTGTGTCAAATCAATGGTTACAGATACCAGTATGCTAAGTGTGAATGGTTCTGAGCTTAAACCATACTTAAGAAAAGACATACTTGCTCTCGAGGAAGTACAAAGAAGGTTCACTCGGTTAATCCCGGGGATGAGGGGGTGGACATATGAGGAGAGGTTGAGTAGATTGGGACTCTACTCATTGGAGTTCAGAAGAATGAGAGGCGATCTTATTGAAACATATAAGATTGTGAAGGGGCTTGATCGGGTGGATGCGGTAAGGATGTTCCCAAGGATGGGTGAAACTAGAACTAGGGGGCATAATCTTAGAATAAAGGGCTGCTCTTTCAAAACCGAGATGAGGAGAAACTTCTTCACTCAGAGGGTAGTGGGTCTGTGGAATTTGCTGCCCCAGGAAGCTGTGGAAGCTACATCATTAAATAAATTTAAAACAGAAATAGACAGTTTCCTAGAAGTAAAGGGAATTAGGGGTTACGGGGAGCGGGCAGGAAATTGGACATGAATTTAGATTTGAGGTTAGGATCAGATCAGCCATGATCTTATTGAATGGCGGAGCAGGCTCGAGGGGCTGATTGACCTACTCCTGCTCCTATTTCTTATGTTCTTATATGTGTGGTATGAAAGCTTTGTTAGTTATTTTGTAATGTAGCAGTAATGTCAATAAGATGACTATTTCCACCGATTTTTAACTGTAAAATTGGATATTACTGTACCACACAATTGTGAGGTATGAACAGAATAACCGATATATGAGTGGTGGGACAGCAGAAAGCAATTCAACATATGGCATGAGGTAACATTTAATCCACAACCCCAAAGGATGAATGAGGTGTATCTTCCTAACACTGTTGTGTTCCTCAATTGTTAATCTACAAATGCAGTATTTACAAAAGTATCCCAGTCACAAGAAATTTGGTGAAAATCTGCCAAGTGTTTTTTTTTTAAAACTTACTGGCTAAAAACAGCATTGTAACATAAATTTCTCATTTCCTAATTAAGTTCATATGCTTAATTCTTAATGTTATAAATGTAAACTATTTAAAAAAAAAAAAATCCTACCCAAGGGATCGTGCGGTGCGCCCTTGAAAATAATTCTGTATGTGGTTAGAAATAAGGCCCCCTCTGCAGGCAGAATGTGCGGTCCACCTAGTGTTCCTCCTGATGCCTCCTCTCGACCATCTGGGTCCAGAATAACACGCAAGCCCTCACCAACAAACTCTTCACCTGGTAGTAAAGCTGGCCGCAGAATCTTGGGCTAAAAAAAGTATGGGAAAAATAAACTGCAATGACTGTATGAACAACATACTTCAAGCGGCCATATCTCTTCTGTTGATTTGCACAAGGATCGCAAAGAAATATTTGATTTTGGTTAGTAACGTATTTTGGTTTGTTTAATACATTTGGTTACAATTAAGAGTTTTCTGTTGCTCCGGAAAAGTTAAAATTTATACTCAAAGCACCAATTTGATGATAAACATTAATACAAAACTTTCACAAGAGAGATTATAAAATATAATGAACCAACAATAGAGATATGCTGCTCTTAATGAATATAGGAATTGTTCACCCTTCTAAGTAGGAAGTTCGATACAAATTGTAGTGGTACCTACTCAGCAGTCCTTGGCTGTAGGTCTTCAGTGCCAGGTTGCTTCGTCAATTCTGCCACAGTGTACCGTACACAGGAGGTGAGAATCCCACAGTCTTCTACACAACCTGGTCAGGTTACTCAGCCGTAACTGCTTTGTGGTCCGAGAAGTAGCTGGTGAGCAATTCCAGGTATTTCAGGCTTCCTTTTTAGGTCAATGTCTAGTCCAGTTACCAACTGGTGACCTGACCCTTTCAGCTTTCACTGCAACTTTTAAAATTTAGTTCTCTTCTTCACAATTACATATGGCATTAAATCTGTTGATCCAAGCCAACCATTTCACCACTATTTCACTTCTTTGATTAATTTAATATTTAAAGTTTTGTTTCTAACAAAAATAAAACCAAAGTTTATCTCTTTTCATTTATTCTTCATTTTTGCTTTTTTCTGAGTCTCCTCTACTCTCCTTCACTGGGTCTCTACTCTCCTTCACCTTTTGTTTCCACTTTAATGCACTTTTTTTCACCTCTATCTTTTTTCCACAACATTCTACCCCACCTTTATTTTCATTTGTAATTCCAGGTTTATTTTCTCCATATAAGTCTCCTTTTCGTTACTGACGGATAGTCTTACAACTCTGCTTCACCCTTTCTTCTTTCACCAGGTTTTCTGCAAAACCATATATGAGTTTGTATTTCCAGCCGTTCCCCACATGCAGAAAGGCATGGCTTCTCAACAATCCACTACTGTTTTACACCTGTGATCTGGGGTGCAGGTCAGTGTGGGACCTTTATTCCGTTATTTTAAAAACAGAGATTTAAAAAAGATGCCTGGTTTTTGGGACTGGGGCTGTGTTAGCGTGTAACTTTATTATTTTCTTTCCATTCGGAGAGCTGATGGTTTGGAGCTTTTTCTTCATTTTCAAGTGGTTGTGTACTTTCTCTGGACTACCCATGAAATTTATCAGCAAAACCCTCACCAAACATTATTTCTCTAAATGATAAGTTGATAACTTCAACAGTTGCATAATAACACTAAAGAGTAACTGCATCAACAGGTCCATAAAAATACCTACTTAGTCTGTAACCACCTAGATATGTGATTCAAATGAAATTAGGACCAACTTTGGATGAGCATTTATTCGTCCTGTGACCCAATCTTGTTTGTCTGTGAAGTCTCTCTCATTATAGTTCAAACCTATTTTGTCTTAATTCTTCCATTACATCGCAGGACTAGGTAGAATTTGCAACATTCAATCTTGCAGTTCTGTTATACAGTAGAGGTTAATTTTAGTAGTAGGTATATATACTTAGTAATTTGGTAATCAGTTTAAATAGATTTGTCCTATTTAAGATTCCCCTCCCCACCAACATATGAATTATTATACTCTTCAATCTACCACGTTCAGAAAAGTAAGCTTCAGTGATTTTCTAAGTCACTCCCGAGATGTTTGCATAGATCTGTTCCACCAGTTTGGAAACGAACTGTCATCCATGATCCAAATAGTTGTACGCAGGGTTCTTAAGTGGATGAAGATCTCTCTGGCTAATCTTTTGTAGCTGACAGTTGCCAGGGCCTTCTGATGTATAAATTCCACCACATTTAGGATACTAGTTTCCAACATTAAAGTTGTACATTTCCACTATGGATTCCACAATTTCCACATACTATTTCTGATGATTTCACCGCTTTATTAAAGTTGCACCAAATTCGATAGAAGATGTTTTTTCAGATTTGTATTGTTAACTAAAGTGATTTGTAAATATGTTCCATAATGTCTTTTAAAACACAGGCCAATAGAAAGTTTTTAGGATCCATTCAATGGATTTTATGTTAATTTTACAAGTTGTTTTGAATGAAGACTCAGTAACTCTCATTCATCAGGTCCAACAAACTTTTGGCAAATCTTATTTATGCATAAAGATATACGGGTGCTCCATTTCATTAGTTGAGAAGCATTTTTGTCACTATTTATTAAGATTTCATGCATGATAATTATTTTGGCATCTTCGTGCAACTGGGGCAACAGTTTCTTGAACTGCTATATTTTCTGCAACACAACTATTATTTTCTCAAAATTTTGCTGATTATAGTTTGTTTATAGGTTTGCAAATCACACAATCCATTACATTGGCCTTTCTGCACAGAACTGGGTTCTAGGACAATTCCACCACGCCGGTGCAGCTGCCTTCAAACTGACCAGACAGTCTTACAAGTTTTCCAACTGTTTCTGCTCTGTCATTGCATTCTTGGTAAATTGGCAAGTTTCTAGCAGCCCACGATCTGGAATATGACAAGTATTGTCTAGTGACTCATCCAAAATTGCTTCTGGATCCTTAGTGAATTCCCACTACTGTTTTGGAGGAAAACAATCAGTGTCCTAAAGGTGAGAAAAAGTTTCCACTTAATGACATGGGACTTAGAATCTGGACCATTATTTGGACTACAGTAAGTTGAAACACTAGGTCAATTTCCCTTTCTTGTATGACGTTTACAGGGAAAGTATTGTTTGTTCCATTATTATTCCATGGACTAACTGCTGCTCTGGCTCATGGTCAAATGCTGATAGGTAATCTTCTGCATCCACATACACATTCTAGGTTCCCAACTTATCCAGAGTGCTTTTGAATAGCCCCAGATAAGGGTGCTGAAAAGCTCCGCCTTTACTGCTGTATTTTTAGCTTCTCTTGATGTTCTTTTTTAGCGCAATATTCTGACTAGTCTTTCTGGACTGATTTACTTCTCTGTAGGCATATCCTTGGAGTTTCATTTTCTCACTCCTTGATATCCATTTTGAACATTGTTAGCCATTTCTCATCAATCTTTGATATCCATTATTTGATTTTCTCTTGCCGTAACTCATAGTTAGTGGTCCTTATTTGTTTAGCCATATCCTGATTAAGTACAGGATGACTTCCCTATGAAGCCGCTTCAAATTGTTCTAACTTCTTTCTAAACACCTAGTCAACAAATATTTTCATCTCTCATTGGGATCTAGCAACTTTAGCTTCACTTTCCAGAATCCTAGTTCCATGCTTTATCGGCTCCCTTTTAGTTTTTGATTCTGAGCTCATATTCAGTATTTTGTCTTCCATTCTACGCAGGCCCTCTTTCAGCCTTCTTTAGAACTTTTATTTACATTGGCTTTAACAGTTAATTCACATTCCAGATGAATTTCAATTCTTGTAAGTTTTAAAAAACAACTTCTGAGTCTCTTGTAGGGTTCATATTAGAAGGGGAATACAATGAATTACTCATTGACTATAGTCGTTATACCTTCCATTTACACAGAACTGATATAATTTGAGTTTCTGCATCATTTTCCAACCTTTCCTTTTTTGGCGATAGGACTTTTCTACACCAAGCAGTAGTTTCTTGAAATACTTGGAATCATTTGTGATGATTCATAATCTGTTTCCTCAGTTATGGTTACACCTTTCTTTTTTAGGTAGCAAAACCCAACTTAGCTATCTTAAGGCAGCAGGCTGTCTTGGCAACTGATGATACTCCATTGCAAGGAACCATATCTTCCCTCCTTTAAAAAAAATGGCAGCCTACCGTTCCCTTTTAAACAAAATTTGGATAACTTTATTGCAGTGGAATAACAGTGCCGATACTCCCCAGCACAGGTAACACTGTTCTGTTGTGGAGTATTGTGAGCCTGTGCAAATGGAAATTGTATGGGCTTCTGCGTAACCTGGTTGGACCATTCAGCTAGGGCTACTTTATGATTAGTGAAGAAGATGGTGAACAATTCTAGGCAGTTCTCATTCTTTTTCAAGCCAATGCTGGGACTAGTGTCTGGTAAATAGTTTGGTCCACTGCACTTTTTATTTCCTTGTCTTCCCTTTCTCTGAATTTCCCCATGTTGACAGACTCTGTACAGTCACAAGCAGTTCTGCCCACAAAAATCAAAGTTGTTCCTTGGTAAACCATCTAGGAGATGCATTTGACTGGTTAGGAAACACTCATCAACTTGTTTCTCCTCTCTCTCTACCTGGCCTGCACTGGTGCAATTTATCCTTCGAGGGGAAACCTGAATATGAATGACAAGTGAGACTGGAATTTAAACTCAAGACTCATGACTAGGGAGCCCAATCCTCCAAAATATTTTCCTGCTTTGATTCTTCTGTGTTGCCTTATTTACTTACATTTTTAAAAAAAGCAAGACTACATCTTATATTTAGGCTATAGTTCTGAGCTGAACTTTTCTTTTGTATTTCTTCATGTTCATTTTCAACTTTCACTTGCCCCTTTCTTTTGCATTAGTGTCCTCAATTTTCCTGATGCTTTCTCACCAAAGCTTCTCTGCACAATCTCAGGCCACAGCTTAGCTTCCTAGTTTTCTCTACATTTGGCACAGATTCACAATACGTCACAACACAGCAATGTTACCTGGGGAGTATTGCCACCATAGTTCCACTTTAAAAAGTTATCTGACTTTTGTTTAAAAGGGAAAAGTATGCTGCCTTTTTAAATTAATTTTTTTTAAAAAAGGGTGCTGTACAGTGGTGATACATGAGACCATGAATACTGTGAAGCCATATTAAACTCAATTTTTCAATGCCAAAAAAGCTATCTTAAAGACATACTGAAAAGATGTCTGGAAAACATTTTCTTGTTTGCAGAAGAGACAGATGAGCCCTAAAGTGATGCAATGTAGTATTTGTATGTGAGTTATGCTATTGTGTCATATATCCGTAAACAAATCACAAATGGTTTTACAAGGATCTGATCTCATCAGATAATCCCAAATAATTATGTTGTAACATTACTAGCTTTTTTCCATAAGACATTAGCAGTTCATTCAGCCAATATTATATTGTGAACTACTTTCAAAATGTGGTCAAAATATCCAGTGTCAGTTTTTGGGACACTGCATCAGTGATACCTAGAGAGCAAATATTTAATATGCCCACAAAACTGGAGCTTAAAGCTGTACTTTGTTGCTTTTCTAACCTAATATTTACCAATTATTGGTGTAGGAAGACATAAAATATAGAGCATGCTCAGCCAGTGATTTGATTAAGGTTTAAAAATGTAACTTTAAGCAGGATTTGATGTCACAGAATTACTTGAAATACATGGTAAGTGGGTTTTGATATGGCCTTTAGCAACAAATCAAAAATTCCACTGGTCTGATATTCTGATGCTTGGACCATGACTTGCAGAAGATATTCTTTTGCAGTCTTGCAGACCAGTTGTTGTATTGCCAGATTTTTACCACTAGGTGGTGCTCAAGTGATTAATTACAAGTGTGGATTACCCTCGGGGCCCTATTTACTTGCACCAATCTGAAAGGAAAGAAGAAAGCAAAGAATAAGGAAGTTTAAGGAGCACAAGGACAAAATAAAACTACTGTAATTATGAAAAAGCAAAAACAAGAGATGAGCAAGTGAAATAAAGAGAACAAAATTAAAATATAAAAACAAGAAGGAGAAAAGACATGGGAAAATAAAAGTCAATGATCCAGATAGCCAAAGAAAGAAAATATTTTCTCATTACTATCTGTGTTAGATGTTAGGATCAGCTAACTACAGCTGGATCCAGAATTTTTTTTGGAAAGCTTATCTTTTGTCTAAATTCCTTCCAAACATGCAGTGTAGGGGTAAGAACATGCTATGGGAAAGGGATATTTGTATTTACCTTCTGTATTGGTGGAAGCCTCCTGCTTTCCCGATGAACAGCCTCTAGTGTCTCAATATGCATAGCCACAATCCCTGAAATGAATAATAAAACTCTTGGTCAGTTAAAGCACTTGTACAACTAGAACCGTTAAATGCATTTATGACTCTTGAAAATCAATTATAAAATTATAATAAACCACATTCTAAAACACAGCTTATGCAGAGCTCTATCCGAACTGACTAATGATTTTTTTTATATGCTTTGAAATCTAGCTTGCTGCTTTTGCAAAAAAAAAAATTGGAAATTGTGGTGGTTGATACAGCGGAATTGTGCAGAACAGGTTTGAAGTATCTCTATAATCTGACACTAAAACCTGATCGCTGCAAATGTGTCTAGTCAGCTGGGGAAAACTTAGCACTGTCTGCCTGCTGCACTCCTGACCTAGCATACTCTATTTCCCAAATAGAGAGTTGCCAGAGACACTCTTATGGTCTACGTTGCTGCACAACAGTAGGAAGCAATGGAATGAATGATAGGAAAATAGGAAAAAACATATTTTTTTTCCTGCTTTCCCCATTTCAGGCCTCTTATTGTTGCCCCTAGCTGCCACATTTCCTCTTCTGGAATTGTCTGAGGAATAGACCTTTCAACTTTTTCTAAGTGCCGCAGTATGATTATCTGACAAGGTCCTACATTTCTGCTGATTTTAAGTGATCCTGACAGTTTTTGCTTCCCTACTGACATATCATAGGCATCCATATAATAGGATTTATATTTCCACAAGTCGGAGAAGCAAATAACCAAGTCAGAAAGAGCAAGAAAACTAGAGAAAACACATGAAAAATCACAAGTGTGTGAGAGTGAACTATGTGTTATATATATGAAAAAACACTACGCTCTTAGATTTATAAAGGTTTGTGAATTAAAAGAGGAGAATGCATAATGAAAAATATAAAACTCATTGCATTGTTGCAATATTTCCTTATTAAATTCACTGATATTCACCAGTTAATCTGCTCTCCATCAAGGAGAACTGGTAGCTATAGCTGCATAGGCCCAAATGAGGTTCTGCTGGTTTTGGCAGTTGTGGGCTCTATGTCAACAGATCAAAATCTTTTTGTCAAACCATTGCTCGGTGCAGTCAAACCTCTTCTTTCATCAAGTGATCCATCTAAATTAGTGCATGTAAACTGTTCACTGCTGCCACAAAATGCATGGCTGAAATAGAGAGAAACATCAAGGCAAAGATGCCCTATCAACTCCATCTTGACACCAAACTCTCTGAGAATTAAATAATTAGTAGCCTAGAAATTTCACATGCTGAGTTGCACTGATTTGATGCCAACTGGAAATGAGTTGCTCCCACTGATGACCTGGAGAGGTATTTACACCAGAATTTCGTAAGTCAGCCAATCTGCATATCGATTAGAACAGTGATTTGCATAAAACCCGTGTAAAATGGGAGTAATCTGCTAGGGTGCATGGAAATTAGAGTGTAGCCTTTGAAAAAGCCAGTTCTGGATGAAGATTGCAGCAGCAGGCAAGTAAGGCACAGTGCTTGCCTCAGTCAGTTGACTGTCAGCTAACTTGACTACATATCTGACTTTTTGCGCCACTGCACAAGAAAGTCTACACAAGAGGACCTGGCAAAGGCAGCAGCAGGGCATGAAACGGAGACAGAGAAGACGAAAGATGATGGCATCATTTCACTGAGTCTGACCTGCAAAGTCTGCTAGATGTAAAGGAACACTGCAGAGGCAGAGTGCTGGGTGTCCATGGCAGGAAACTTGCCAAAAAGACCACTCGTGCCGTGCCATGTGGAGGGACGTGGTACTGAGTAACAACACTCTCACACCCAAGACTGCAGACCAGTGCCAGAAAAAGTTCAATGCCCTGAGCTATCATCAGATTAGCCATCCCTTTAATCAGTGGGGATACAGATCCAGGGCCCAGTGGAATGGTGCCGGCTGGAATTGACCTGTCTGATATTGCCGTTTCTCTGTTCGCAGCACATCCCAGGGCTCTGGCATTCCCCCACAGAGCACCATGCCAGTGGAACATAGGAGGCAACATCAGGCTGCCCAGGAACAAGCCCCAGAAGCTCCATGCCAGGACCAAGCAGCCACGAGAAGAGGGCACCTCAGTCCCATGACCCTTTTGTAGAACATGAGCAGCCAACCACCCTTCGCAATACTGGCTCTCAGATTGTTTCTAAGGGAAGCACTAGATTAGGTGAAAGGAAGGCACACTTAGTCACCCAGGAGAAACATGGTGTTAGGGAAGAGTAGGTTGGCTTGTACTCACTTTGATTTTATGTAATAAAATAGAATGTGCACTTATTTGGAGCTTTGCCATTCATGGAGGTTAATCATACAGAAAAAGGTGAAGTTCTTTGGTGTTGACTTTTTCAATCAGACGATGATTACTGGCATAGCCATGTCGGGTAAAAAGGGCTGATGTATTGTCATTTTCTAGTATGGGTATTGGATTGAAGGATTGTTCCTTTATTTGAAGGTGGGGGAGAAGGAGGTAAGGCACTGGTGTCAAAGGTAGACTATGTTAAACTGAAGAGAAGATTTAAGTGATGAGATGTCCTGTGCACAATCATTAAGGAGTCCTTAGAGTGAAGGTCATCCTGATGCTCTCTCTGTACCTCTGCCTCTAAAGCAGCTAGGGCCAGCTCCCCAGAATGTCCACGTCCTAGTCTTTTTAGACAGTGAAGTTGTGCAGGGTACAGCAGACTGCCACAATGCGAGACACATAAGCTGGAGCCCCCCATGACCAGTCAAAGCCCCTTTAAGACCACAATGGTCTGGGTAGTGCCATGTGCCTTGCTATAGCACTCCTCTGCTGTGGTTCAGCCCACTCTTAGTGGGATTAGTATCCATGGGAGCTCGTGGTACGCCTTGTCACCCCCAAATCAATGACATGATTTTCTCCCTGAAGAAGCCAGGGAGGGTCGAATTTCGAAGTATGAATGTATTATGACAACTTACAGGATCTCTCATGTGGGATTCTTGGCACGTTGTCATACACAATCTGTACATTCAGAGTGTGAAATCCTTTCCTACAGAGGTGATTGAGGGGGTTTTCTGCAGGAGCTCGCAAAGCAACGTGGGTACCATTTAATGTTTCCCCTGGCTGGAGATTCTAGAACTAGGGGGCATAGTCTGAGGATAAGGGATCAGCCATTTAAGGCTGAGATGAGGAGAAATTTCTTTACTCAGAAGGTTGTGAATCTTTGGAATTCTCTACCCCAGAGGGCTGTGGATGCTGAGTCGTTGAGTATATTCAAGGCTGAGATAGATACATTTTTGGACTCGAGGAAAATCAAGGGATATGGGGATTGGGTGGGAAAGTGGAGCTGAGGTCAACGTTCAGCCATAATCTTATTGAATGGCTCGAGGGGCAGTATGGCCTTCTCCTGCTCCTATTTCTTATGTTCTTATTGCACCCTGGATCTAGGGAAAGCCAGTGTGTGTGTGTGTGTGTGTGTGTGTGTGTGTGTGTGTGCATGCATATATATTAAGAGAGGAGATTAGCAACATTCAAATATCCAAGTCCAGGTTAATGAGCCAGTGGGTAGCTTCAGAGGTAGCTTGATGTAAGTCTGAGATGCCGCTAGCAAACAATCGAAGTGGACAATGATTAACAATGTGGTACATAGTTGTGACTGGTGTCCACAATCACATTGTGCGTTGTCTCTCATCTTCCAGAGATGTAAGAAATGAACACATCTGCCATGTGATGTTCTGGAACTGTTCAGTATGGACCACTATTTCTGAGTAGGTTGAAGTCTGGGAGTTCTATTGTGGGACTGGCAATCAGGTGTTTGTTTGGGACATTAGAATTATCCCAGAACTCCTTCCAGTGTGTCTTGGGATGAAATGAGGACGCTTTAAGAGCATTAGCCTGATCCCGAAAAGGCTTGTGAGATTTCAGGAGTGTCTTCAGAAGATTCTGGAGGTCCTCATGAATTGGTAAGTTATGATCCGATTGTACTCATGACCTTGATGTATATCTCTCCAGGGATATATGTGCCACAGTAGGCAACCATTGAACTGGTGTTGATTTTAGTATTCCAGTTATGATTCTCATTGCGGCATTAAGCTGTATGTCCAAAGATTTGGTATGTAAGCTGCCCAACTAGACTGGTGCACAATAGTCAAGTTTACCAGTGCTAGAAGTGTGTGCACATTGGCACCCCATGTTGTACCCATTTTTGACCGAGATTGGTTCTTGCTTTTACCTTTTCATAAGTCTTTTCCAGATGAGCTTCAAAAGTTAAGCTCCTGTCCAAGCTTACACCCAAATAATTTGAATTGGGCTTATTTCACACCCATTGGCCGCAAAGGTGGCATTAAGTAGTTCCTTGCCGACTTTGTTGTTTAGGTGAAGTCTCTACCACAGTTTTGGAGATGTTGGGGCGGAGCTGCCAGTATTGAAAGTATTCCGCTATTAACGTCAGGTCGATAGACAAGGTCTCGCCTATGGTGGTGAGGTCTTTACCTTGAGTTGCCAGGGTAATGTTCCCAGCATCAATTAACTTTTGCACATTTGTGCCAGGTACTAATGTAGATGTTGAATAGTGAAGGAGCCAGCACAGATCCTTCTGGTAGACAATCATTGAGGGTATGTGTTCTACTGATCTGCTCATTCAAAAGGACACGGTATCTATGATTGCTCAACATGGTGTCCAGGAGTCTCATAGTGCTACAGCATTTGATGATCCTTGATGTTTTGAGCAACAACCCATATCTCCATACCATGTCATAGGCAGTGGATATGTCTATCAGCGCGGTTCTGGTTTTCAGATTGCGCTGGAAGCCAGCCTCAATGTAACTCGCAAAAGACGGGAAATTGGTTGCAGCAACTTTATCCTGATGTGAAATTAGCCTGTTCTTTTGGCACGACAGCCTCAAAGATAGGGGTGAGAGGGACCAGTAAAACCCTCTCCATTAACTTGTGTGTTGTGGAGAGGAGTGAAAATGGGCAATATCTGGTGGTATCAATTGATGGTTTCCCATGTTTAAGAAGGGCAAAGACTTTTGCCTCACACCAACTTTTTGGAATCTTCACATAAACACGTAAATGCAAGAAACTTGGTGCTACAGAGCCACTGGCCCTTATTATAATATATGCAAATAAGGTCACTTGGGGCCTGGCGGGCAGAACAGCTAAAAGTGCAATGGTATTCGGGGGTGGGGGGAGGGGGGATTGATTTTATAGCAGAAAGCCAATGTATACAACCTCATTTTGCTGCCAAAAAGCAAACTTAATCCACTCAGGTATGGATATTGTGGAGTTTACTTTATACAATGAGAGAAGGTAGTTAGAAATGTTGATAACTAAGATTTATTGCAACTCCTAAATGTATCAGATTCATGTTTACAAAAAATGTGATATATTGGAAGTCTTTATCGAGAAAGCTCGGGGGATCTCAGTTGAGCAGAAACAGAAAAGATCCATTACTTAAATGTGAATTATAATGGAAAATGATAATCTAAATAAAGTTACAACACAAAAAGGAAACAGTACAGAAAATATGTACTGTTTTCAAAGGTTTAACCATTGAATATAAGGAAGCACATTTCTACCTCATACCGATTTTCCTTTGGGTGCTTTGCCAGTATAGCATGTGCATTTTTCTCTTCATACAAAGCAGAATTGAGTAGATTTATCTAATTACAATGATGCTAAGATAAAAAGTTTAACTATTTGACAATTGCAAAGTGGAAAGAGGTACAAAGCCTGAATAGATCCAAATAAATGATGCACATTTTACACACTGGATTATGTCCTTTTATAAAGACATGAACTAACCACATCTTAAGTTCAAGAGCTTTGCTTGGTTAGATGTAGGTCACTGTTAATTTCTGTTACAATTAACTCACTCCTACCACAAAATTTTCCCACACTAATCTGTGACTCAGAAAATAAATGAATGACCATAACAGATGTCTCTGTATCTTCTACAATGGTTTAATTTGCCATGTTGCATATGAGGCTGAAGACTAAGTCCCCAAACATCTAATTCTAATGAGCAATAAGAAATCTGTACTTCACACTGATATTAAGGAAATAATCCTTCATAACCAGCTATAAAACATTTGAAAACTAAATGAGAATCAGAAACCTGCCTTTGGGAATCAGGTGGAAAAGGTAAATTATCTTCTCACCTCCTCCCCATGATTCCTGGTTTTCTGCAGATAGCATTGATACTCACTGAATATTAATACTCACTGAATATATTTAAGAAGGAGCTAGATAGATTTCTAGACACAAAAGGCATCAAGGGGAATGGGGAGAGAGCGGGAATATGGTATTGAGATAGAGGATCAGCCATGATCATATTGAATGGCGGAGCAGGCTCGAAGGGCCAAATGGCCTACACCTGCTCCTATTTTCTATGTTTCTATTCTAACCTGGTATCATGCAGTGTAGATTTTTGATGTGGTCCTGTGTGACCCCACTCTCAGTGCAGACTTTGTCAATAAACCTGGTAATAAAGCGAATGACTGAGTTGGCAACATCATTGTTCTCTGCATCCTCAAACCCACTTTCGGTGTCGTAACTCTCAGCAACACTGCCAGCGATGCTGAAAAAAGGAACAGAAAAAGCTTCATCAACTGTGTAGAGACTGTAGCAATATTACAAACTATACTTTCAACTAAAAACTTTGAACAGAGAAATATTCTTCATTATTCAAAATATGTTATTTCCCTGTGTATCATCTGGAGTCATACACTTGTGACTCCGAGAATAGATAAGTGAACAAAACAGTTATCCCCATGGCTGCTGCAATGCCAGTGACACCAACTAAAAGAGGTGCAGAAAAGGTGCATACAATGGTATCTTCCATGGATTTTCTCTCCCACTGCACTCTTGTTCAGTACTGCCCTGATGCCACAGAGGAGATCTGTACCTCATTCTCTGGGTACTTGAATGCAAATCTCTCATTTTGTTGTGCACTGTAATCACATGTGGTACAATTTGTTTATCCTAAAGATTTTTTCAAAAGAGGCTTATTCTACTTGCAGGCGGCAGAATAATAGGTTATTTCCACAACATCACCTGCAAGTCATCAAGTAGAAAATCTCAGACCACTTAATAAAAATCAAAGATGGCCATCAAAAAGGGATTGGGGGCAGTGTCCTTTAACCTCAAGGATCCTGTCTGGATCCAGCTCAGACTGTTGGAATTACAGGACAGTTCCAAAAGCAAGCATTAATGAATTCAGCATCGTAACCAGACTGGAAAAGTTGATATGACTGACCTTTAACCTTGAGTGTCAATTCTGAAAGCCTTATGAGAAAAGTTTAGGTCGTGTACATTCATTTTACAGCCAGAAAAATTTGTCCCATTAATCTGTGCTGTCAACAGTAATTTTGCTACAATGACATCAACAATGTCACAAAATGTGAAAATGAAGCCCCATCAAATTTCTTCACTCGAGAAAGGTATTAATTATCATGGCGATGAATAAATTAATTCAGATAGCATTTGCTTTTACATTACCATGTTTGAGAACAATGCAAAGACAAAATGAACGGGCTTAAAATGCACTAAGTTCTCAGCGTTTCAACAGGTAGCACCATGCAACAAGTGCTGAGAAATTCAGCAATTTTTAAGTATATTAGTATTTTTTCCAAATATATGACCATTCCCTCAGGTTTCCAATGAAAACATTTCCTAATGAAAGTACGCTATTTAGTATTGCTGAAAAAATACTAATGAGTCTGTGGTGATGCATTGCAAACTATGCACCTGAAAAACCAATTATCTTTATTTTTTTGTTATAGATAAGGATTTTATTTGGAGACTTTACTTGCTAATTTTTGACTTGAAGATGTGTTTTCTCGGAGGTTTACAGTGTTTGTCATTAAAAAATGGAAAATACAGCTGGTTTCAATCATGCCTCAGGTTTTCATTTTTTTATGTAACAGTTCTCAATTTGTAATTATTCAACAATTGTTGAGATAACGAATGTTGCTGCAACATCCTTTATATAAACGTATATACATAGTTTATTTGACCAATGCAAGTGTGCATACTACAACAGCATAGTGATTTATCATTTATTGGCTACTGATGTTCAAGCTATGAAGTTGTTTTATGTGATCTAGTTGTTCATTATTGGATATATAAGGTTGTATTTGAATGCTGCAAAGTTGAATGGTAATGATACAAACTAAAATAACTGTTAGAACCTGTTGATGACTTGCAAACTCCACGGGCTAGTTCCAGAAGCAAGCACTGATGAATTCCCCTACCAGCATCGTAACCAGACTGAAAAAGTTGACACGATCAAACTTTAACCTTCAAAAACTCATCAAGTTCATACAGATTATGCACGACATTCCAATTTAATCTTGGTCATGGTTTGCACGCCAACAAAAACAAGTTGTACAATGTAGTGGAAGAATACTTTGCAAACAACTGCATTTCTTCCTCTCTCAGGAAGGTGAGATGCAGGGGACAAGATGGCCCAGTGATTTTCAACTTCACCTTTCAACTTTGGGAAAGAGAGTTCAATCCAACCCAACACAACTCAAACATTTCAAATAGTTCTGGACAACTGTTAACTCTATCATTCCAACTGCTGACCTTTTGCTAAAATGTTACCTTAATGTATGGAACATGTTGAGATAACAAGCTGAAACATTTTAGCAGTAATACCCTCAAACATGAGTGCAAAATGCAAAATTGCACAATTATAGGTCAAAACAAGTGCAATAGGAAACCTATCATTAATTCTGATCCACATTTACTGATTTACAGAGTTTCATAACTTCAATCACGTGCAAACATGAATAATACTTAATTCTGTGGCAGAGGAGAAAAAAAGTAAACATTTTAAATTAAACCACCTCAACTAGTAAGTCTGGGAGAATCAATAATCAAGCGCTTAGAACAGAATGATGGGCTAACAGCAAGTTTATCTTTAGGGAATATTAGTGTGTAAAGCCATATATTACTTTTTCAAATAACTCTAGAGTAGGTAGGTGACTTAAGGTTAAATATAAGCCTAAATGACCATGTGATTTTCAAAATATGCATTATATTAAAAATAAAACTTGGAGGGCCTTTGTATTGTAACATCATGTGTGGGCTTAAAGGATCAAGATTTAACTTTAAGCTTATTGCGTATGTTGTATTAGCATAAGTGTTTCCACTTTCTATGAACTTACAGCTAACCTGTAGCACAGCAAAGTCTGCAGCTGAGGTTTGACTGTGACAGTTAAACAGTCTACTTCAGGCAACCAAAGAGGAAATCAATTTTCCAGGATTTTTATTTAACTCTGCCAGAAAATACCCTTCAGTTTTCAAAATACTGTACGTGCATCTTCTGCTCATAACATCTTAAAAGGTATTTTCTGTTTTTAATACAGCTGTAGTAGCCTATGAATTTAAGCAAGATTTGTAAAATTGTACAGAAGTATTAAACAACGTTCTTATTACAAACACTAATTGCATTCTACTCTTCAGCATTGTTCAGAGCTCAAAAGTTTTGTATAAAACCATATATAACTAATTTTATGAAAAAAATAAATTAGGAATTGCAAATTTTTAAACATGACTTCATACAAACCTGTTGGTGACAAAGCTATTGCTCCCACTTTCCCAGTCTCCTGTTGTGGTATTTCGCAGTAGCTTGTTTTTGCTGGTGTCCAAAGGAACCAGCAGGTAGACCATGAGTTGGGCATAATGAATGGCTTGGCTAAACACAGTGTTTTCCTCTCCCTTCTCCAGCTCCTGCTGTTTCTCTTTGTGGAGTGTTGGCCATAAACGCAGCTGCTCTGCTGCGATGTCCATAACTGTTTTCTCATGCTCTGGTGGTATTGGATCTTTATCCTAAAATAAACAGAACAGAGTTCAGCAGCTGGATGCCGAATTCTTCTTTCTTCCAGGTTTTTTCATGTATGCTGTTTGCATAGGATAAGACACATAGGATGAGCGACAGCCAGAGCATCACATTGCTTGGAGTGTGTTACAAGGCAGTAAAATATCAAAAGGGTGAACATGATATGCTAAACCGCAACAGAGATTTATCAATATAATATGAATCACAAGATGTATGACTGCCTAGAAACACTTCTCCTATGTGTGTGATAGTTTGGAATATATACTCACTTTTTCTACAAAAATCAAAAAGCACGTTCCTTGACAGAAAGTACCCAGGCCTGTACCACATGACTCGTACTGAAGCACTTCTGCATTATTTAACTCTCAATGAAACAAGCTATTCCATGTGAATGTCAGAGAAGTAGCAAATTTTTGTATATTAGAAGGGAGCAATACATTTAGGAGGTTCAAATTATATCATAAACCCTGTTATGATCATATTTATGAATATGTCCATAAATATTATGAAAATAAGCAGAACCTCACAAATATGATACTGCCTATTTTTACTTGTTACTGTTTATAATAAATAGCATACAACACTGAAGAGATTTACCAGACATGTATTTCAAGAAACAAGAAATCTAGAAGTTAAAAATAATGATTGTCACAAATATAAATAAATCACTTCAGTTAAACTGAAGTGATTCAAAGCTTTATCTTGGTTAGACACTGGGAAATACAGTTCCTTGTATTTACCACCAAGGCTGGTATTATAATTTAAATGATCCATTTGAAAATTTAAATTTGCAGTTGATTGAATTATTAAATGTCAGTGCATTTTTGATAGTGAGCGATGGATCATGGTCCTTTTAACTCGAGTGATTTCACAATGCACACTTCAATTATCTAATGAATGCTAGCTAACATTTTAATTCTTCATTAAGCTTTCCGTTGCTGTTTAAAACGAATGTATTCATTTTTAATTTTGGTTTATTTTGCACTATGATGCATGTGATTATATTATTGTGAAATAGAACTTATACATTCATCAAGTTGTACTTTCGTACATTTTTTTTATATGTAGGGAAATGACTTCTTCGGATTCTAACCACGATAGCAACCGTAAATTAGAGAAGCAATGTAAAATGTGATTTATGTAGCAGGTATTATGGTAACTAGTGTCTGACAGAAACTCCACATCAATTGTAGAGAGAACAGATAAGTTGACATTTCGAGTGAGACTATTTGTTTTGACAAAGGATCTGCACCTGAAATGTTAAATTGTCGGTTGTCTCTACAGATGCTGCCTGACCTGCTGAGTGTTTCCAGTATTTTCTGTTTTTGTTTCAGATTTCCAGTATCTGCAGTTTTTTTGATTTTTGCCCTTATAAATTTACATTTTCTTATATACTGGCTTTCTGTTTATTCTTTTTTTCTGAAAACCCAACATCATCACCTCCCCACATCCTCACAACAGATTCCAATTCCCTTTTCAGCCTTTAGACACTTACATCATGCATCTCCCTTTACTTAAAAACAAAGCCATTCTGTAATACAATCTTAACAGTTGCTATTTTTGTTTGCCAAATTTTCCCCTTTCTCCTCTTCTGACTATGCTAACTCCTGCCGCAGTGCAGCTCCTTGGCATTGGTTTTTCTCTGGTACCTCACTCATCCTTCATCAGTGGGTTTAGACACCATCACTTACCTGTCACAAATATCAAATGCAAGTGTTCAAAGCTCCTTACATATAGGCAACTAATCAACATATCAATGCAGTGCAGTACTAGTCAATGCAAAATATGATTGGATTCATTTCACAATAATGTAATTGCAGGTCCATTTTGAATATTTCCCTGAGAAGACAAAAGCATACTTGAGTATTCTGCTGGTGATACTTTTTGTCACAATACTCCTCTTTTCTCCCCTCCTCTTCTCCTGAAGGTGCTTTGGATGCCAGTCGTCCTCTGATACTTTACTCAAATGGCCATTATTGAGTCAAGTGAGCTAAGACAGTGAGTAGTGACAGGCCATTCCCTCTGGGGGCATCACATCTGAGCCATACCCAGCCTCACCCAATGCTCACACACGCATCCTTCCCAGCAGAGGTAACTGGACAACATCAGGTTGGGAACCCTGACTGTTTTTTCCCCTCCCTAGTCAAGAGATGCTGAGACCAATAGCAGAACTCCTACTGCCATTTGAACCTGGAAACCTTCCAGTCTGTTTCAGTTATACATTTGTTTTATCAATCAAGACATCGAGGAAGCTTGCTATTAAATCTTAAACAAGAACAAGAGGAGTCCAGTGTATTAAATAAGAAGATAACTGTATGTGCTCATACCTATAGCACCTCCCATGTTATTGGTTACTTTTAAATATCTTTGTTTGCAGAGAGCTTTGGCAGCAGTGCCAAATGGAGTGGATGCACTGTAGTAATACGCCCAGTGTCGAGTCACCTTGTAGCAAATCCACTCCATACTGTCCTTTTTTTAGGTTGATTATGGAATAAGAGTAAACTAATATTTGGCTGATACTTGAGTTGAGCTGGACCAGCCATACCAACACCGGAGCTACAAAAGCAGGTTGTCTAGTTTGTGATCAGTGGCTCACCTCCTGACTCCTTAAAGCCTCTCCACCAGGCTCCAGTCAGGAGCGTGATGGAATACTCATCATCACTTGCCTGGATGGGTGTAGCCGCAACACTCAAGAAGCTCAGTATCATCTGGGACAGGGCAGCTCACTTGATCGGAGCTCCTGCCTCTGGATTCAATATCCACCCCATCCACCATCAGTGCACTATGGCTACAGTATCTGTAATATACAGGATGCACTGCAGCAACTCACCAAGGTTATTTCGACAGTACCCCCTCCCCTGTGATCTCTACAACTGTGAAGGACAAGAGCAGCAATGTCGTGGGAACTCAGTCACTTGCAAGTTCTCCTTCAAGTCGCTCACTATCTTGACTTGGACATAAATTGCCATTCCTTCATTGTCACTATTAAATATCATAGAATTCCCTACCTAACACCATCGTGGGAGCACCATCAGCATAAGGACTGCTGTGGTTCAAAGAAAAGGCTCATCACCACCTTCTCATGGCAACTTGGAATCGGCAATAAATGCAGACTTGCTAGCATCGCCTACATTCCGAGAACAAGTAAAAAAACAAAAATAATAATGTTGGTGGGGGGAATAGGAAGAAACACTAAAGAGAATGCAACTTGGTCCCAACATCCATGAAAGAGGACCTTGCCTTTGTTCCACATGACCCCAATGCATTGTTTCATTCATTAGTACTGCAAATGCATGAACTGGGATACGGCTGATGAAAAATTCTGAGATTTAAAAATAAACCTGGGCTAGAGGGAGCCTCAAGGATAAATACTTATCATTAGAGTTACCAGCCCCATTAAACTAGCATTAATCTGTAAAAATTAGTGAAACTGAATATCAGCAGGATCCAGAGAAGTCTTCAATATCTGAAGAAACAAGACACATTTTTCCATTAACTCTGGTCAGAAAATTCTTTTTGGTTGGACAAAATGTAAAGATAAGCAAGTCAAGTAATGTCTAGAATTACCTTTTGCTTGAAATTGGATAGAAAATGTTCATTTCTGGAGGTGAGGTAGAGTGCTCGGATTTGATTCTGCACATCATTGTAGAACGTAGCTTCCCAAAACTGTTGGTTAGCCCAGACATGATGGTCTTGTACACATGTGTAGGCAAACTGGTTGACTCCTGTTGCCAATTTCTGAAGCAACCAAAAAAAAAATTGTTCAAATGAGTACATAATATTTATCCGGCATCTGCATAACATTTGCTCTTGGACAGCCTATGCATAGCATATAGTTAAATAGAAGCTATCATTTCATATTTGTCGAATTACAAATAGTTCAATTTTGTTTCTGCCTCATAGCTTAAAAGGCATTTTAAATTGAAAGAAATAGCCATTATGTGCCAAAATGTCTACTCTTGATGAATACTGCATTTTTGCCATTACGTCACAAATCGGTTATGAAGACTTAAATGAATTTAAGCTTAATTATTTTAGACTGCCATTTTTAAGTAGTAAATCTTAGAAAAGATGTTTAATGGCTCCTTTCCTTTCTCTGCTGGATTATGGATTGAGTTACAGCTAGAATGCTCACGTATGTCAGTTCTCTGTAAATTGCCATAAACCACACTATTGAACACCTAATTTTTTTTTATTAATAACAGAAAACAGATGATGCATTTAGTTCTACAGTTATAGGTCCTAAAACTCAATACTGCTAGAATAAATTCGGTATAAATAACCAAGTAGATGTTATTTTATTTTTCCATTAGAGGGCAGCAGATTTCCACACTGTTAAGAGTGGTAGAAGTTAAGCTATACATAACTGAAAAGTGCAGATATTATCCAAATCAGCAACTGCATAAATATTTTTTGAAATTGTTCCCATGGTAAATTATGTCGTTTTTCTCAGCAGGTAAATATGCACCCATCAATAATGTATTCTACCCTGTTTAAATAGTAAACAATTTTACAACACCAAGTTATAGTCCAGCAATTTTATTTTAAATTCACAAGCTTTCGGAGGCTACCTCCTTCCTCAGGTGAACGATGTGGAATAGGATACTGTTTAAATAGGATACTGGTAAGAATAAGACACAGCTTGAATGTGAAGATATTAGTCTCAAAATGAATGACAGAGAAAAGACCTGCAAAGTATCAAAAGGTTTATGATATAGCACTGACAGCTGAGTCATCAGAAGCAGGTGAAGTCTATAATCAGGCTGTGATTTATCATGTTAACTGTAAATGCCAAGCACATTTTACCTGTCAACACCAAATTAATTTTTAACTAAAACTTTATTTGTTGCAAGATTGATTTAATTACTTGAATGCAACAAATCACATTTAATATGACATATGTAATAACATAAGTAACTTCCAGGAAATTCTGAGCCACTAGTGTCTCTAAAGTGGTGGGTCAATAGATGGGTTGCAGGGAAGTCCATGACAGAATAATCATACAAGAAATCTGGATGGAGTAGGCATCGTGAGCAGAAAATAGCCTTTTGTTTTCCTGGATTTTCTCATGTTCATAAACCCTAATGCAGCACTAGGGTAGCCAGGAAGCTCTAGCAATGTAGACATTGAGTGGACTCAGTCTAAGGACAGTTCTCTTTTTGACCAACACCTTCACTTGAGTTCCCCAGGAGGTGACTTACAATTTTGGCCAGACAGCCCTTCCCACATCAGTCAAGTGTGCATTAGTTTTGTGGGCTGGGGGAGTTCAACTATCATTCCCACCATCTATTGGACAACACTGGGTGATCTATTCAACTCTACTGATTGAGGATAGTCTGAAAGTGGAGGATTAATGTAGCAAGCAGATTACATAAAGCATAATTTTTTTGAGTGCATTTCAAACAAAATAAATTAGGTAGCTTTTAACTGAAGTTAATCAAAATATATAAGCGCCAGCTAACATCATAGTCAATCAGTAGTTAAACAGTTAAAATGTCTGTGGCCCAAGCAAGCTAAAAATGATCCTCTGGGCTAAAATTCCAATGGACCCAAAATGCCTGTGCTTTCCTAAGTTAAAAAGCTGAAAATATTAGCATTCTGAAAACGTGACCATAATATATTCCAGACACATAGTAAAGATGCCAGAATGTGATGCCAGTCAAGTTTGCATGGACTGCTGGGCTATGAGCCAACTATTAGTAATATTTTGAATGGAACAAACTGCAGTGATATTATAAGTTTTACATTTATTAGAAATAAGATTTTGATTACTAAATCTTGCTAATTTCATCAACTCTTAAATGTAGGGCTACCAGATAGTTACATTTTTCTTAAATAGTTGCAAGCTTTCGAATTACCAACTTGCCATAAGGATATTAAGATTTTTGTCTCTACCCTTATCTTCAAAGCAATTTTGTGCTTCTGGGTAGGTTATAACTCGCTGAGCCAATGGTATAACTACCTATACAGTATCGACCTTATCTTTAATAAAAATGTTTCATGTGTACACCTTCCTGCCTGTTATTTACACTTCCTATTTTAATTATAGGCAAATTTCTTGCAGCTGATTGACTCATATCAAATAGAAAATCAGTCACGCACAACGTACAGAGAAACTTTCCTACCAACCTAAAATACCATATTAACACAGAAGTCAGAATGTCTGTAGCATATGATATTTTATCCATAATTACAAATTGCAGTTTGAAGAGCAATTAAACTTTGAGTGACCTCATCCTGCAACCTGAGGTTCCACTATTTACCAATCAGAATTTGCGGCCTTTAAGATCCACATTAGCAACAGAAAAATACGTTATTTACATGATATAACAGTCCTGTTCTTATTAAACTTACCATGAGCAATGTCATAAGATGTCTGCTAGTAATATATTCTTTTCATGCAGATGTCACATTTTGGTACAGATACAAAACAATCTTAAAATGCACGGTGCTTCTCAGCTACAACCAGAAACTGTAAAGCACATTCCAATCTGCAAAATTCCCTTTCCAAACAATTGAACTCTGAGTGATCACAGGTTGTGTTTATTTGCAGCAAATAGACTTTGTGGCCTCAAAGGGACAGGCTACTTTAAACAAAGCTGCACCTCAGTAGCATAATAATATATTGTGCAATATGTGGAATAATGTGCCTGTCATTATTAAACATGTATCATTCAATTTACCATGAGATCCACTAGTATCTATAAAAGTCTTACATCTAGGGTGAAGCCATCACATACCAGATGTTATACTTGGTTAGAGATGCAAGAGAAACGATTTTAAAGAAAGCCAGTCATGGACTAGCACCCTGAAATTTAAAAGCAATTATTACAACCCTCTGAGTGACCGTAGCAGCTTATTAGTAGCTACAACTATCTGAATATGCCTATGTAGCGCAGTGGCCAGAGGGACATAGTAAGCAGCCAAATGTAACAGCTATGCTCCAGATCCAAGATTACCTGTTCAAAATAGTACAAGAGATCCACTAGTGATTTATAAAAAACTTTCAGGTAGACCAAAACTTAAGTCCAGTTTGGAGATAATTAAATAACAAAGTGTTAACTAGAAATCTGGAATAAAAGGTTTTCTTTTTTGCCAATTCTCTCTTCTCCTAAAGGCATTGACTCTTTCTTGTGATGTGGTTTTATGGATGCCAGCTGTCCTCCACTAGGTCATCTAAGTGTCCATTATTGATGTTGAACTGTGGCAGTGAATGTCTGCAAGCTTTTTGACGGGAGGGGGGGGGGTGCTGAGTCTGTCCTTACTTGACATCCATATACATATATATATATATATATATATATATATATATATACACACACATATATATACACACTTCCAGGACAGGAACAGGAACTCTGGCTGATTTCCTTCACCCTAGCCTGGCTGCATGAAGGCCAACTGTATTGCTACTTACCATGATCAGACCTCAGCATAGAGCAGTGATCAAACTTTTCACCTTCCTCATCTGCATGGCTTTGCTGAAATTACTGAGCCACCACAAGAGCTTCTACAACAAAGGTTAACAAGCTGCTCCTATTAATAACCCCAAGTAGCTAGTTTATTAAAATAACACTGGATTGACTCATGAAAAGGCATTTAATCCCAGTAGAGTTCTGAGTTTTAAGAATGTTGTTTAAATTTTAAGAAGGACACAGCATGTCCTCAAGTGCACTGAAACAACATTGAATAGGAAACATATTCCATTAAAGGACTGTTAACTGCTTCAACTCATACTTCAATTGGGCTCTGTCGACCACAATAGCATAGAGACATTATATTAAATAGATGGCATAATCTATAGCCTTATTCACAGTATCAGAGTATCAGACTAGTCACATTGCAAAATACAGTGAAAGGAAATGGAAGTATTTGATATATTCTGGATTCGTTTTGAAATAACAGGAAAAATTTAAGTATACAAGTTTCATTTGAAGTAGAGAAGGACTATCTGAAGGTTTGAGATGGCTGCAAATGAAATATTTTTGCACAAAACTTGGGAATATATAAATTAAAAGTGAACTTTAGCAAACTTCAATTTTCCATTGCTAAAATAACACAATTAAAACAGCAGAGAAATCATAACAAAGGCAAAAACAAAAGTATTGTATATCATAGATGTGGGACTGAGACAGAGATCTAAAATGCAATGCTTTACAGAAGAAAATAAGTTCTGGCACCTTCAGTTAGTACTCCATGGATTCAGCACATAGTCCAGAGCTACCCCTAACTGAGAAATGTCAATGCTGAGAGATCCCTCTAAAGGAGTTGGAAATGAAAACACTGCCAGGTGAAGTGAATGGGGCACATTTAAGCATCAGGTTAATTATGCTCAAGATGCCTAATATTTTGCTGACTCACATCTGTGACCTGAAATTGCACAAAACAGTTCCAATGTAAACGTGCAAAACAATTCAGACACAAATGAGCAAAGCGATCATGTTTTGTAAAAAAAATCCCTGCAATATAAGAGTATACATTTCACATGACATTTTTTCTCTTCAAAGCCAAGCATATAAAAACAGCATGATAATGAAAAGCGTCCAACTCCCAATGCCTGGCCAAAAATGCATAAAAAGTTGTGGCAAGAAGAATGCAAACACTTCCCACAAAGCATATGCTTAAACAGCATCATATTTTCTCCATGCTAGGCCATCTTTGTTCCTTTTTTCTGGTCTCATCCTGCTTCTTTTCCATTAAAAACAATGAGAATTCTAACGTGTATAAACACATGTTCTCATATAACCTGAAACACATTGGAGTCCAAAGTATTAAAGTGCGAAAGAAAAACGCAACAAATAAGAATCACATTGTGCTGAAAGTCTTCACTTTACAAAGAATGTGAAATTGGGATTTTTAGAATTTCTGTGCCTTTGGCTTAACATTTCCCATACTGGCTTCAGCATTCATTGTGTTCAAGAGACCTTGAACAAAGAATGACTTTAAGCTCCGGGATAACTAAATCAAAGAAAAAGATACAAGTACTTCAGAGGCTTATTTCAAACCTGACCCTCTCTTAAAGGCTAATAAAGGAAGAATACAAGACAAGGTACTCTGCATGTATGATGTTATGTCATCACCCCAAACTAAGAATGCAACAAACCTCAGGATTACTTTGCTAAGCCAGAATGTTGTGACATCTTGGATTTAGCTTCATCGTGGGAGCAAGCCTGAAGAGCCCAAGGACAGGTGGTGTTTTGTAGCTTTTGGATCAAGGAAAGACATCAAGAAATACTAATTCTAATATGTCACAGAGTAATTTCACTGGAAACTTGAGCCAGCTTGATGTTTTGTGGTCAGGCTTGGAACAGATAACTTTATCACAATATTGAGTTTTACAAGGCTGTTATTTTGAATGAATATATTATTAATATGATTAAATATCTCAACCCATTAAGTCATGAAAATTTACTACAACTTCCTGGTCAGATGTGCATTCAGAGACTTGCACAGTAAAATGCTAGTTGCTGAATGAAGTATAGTTCACTCAAATTGCATTTTCAGTCAACACCGTTATCAGTTATTAATTGAAGACCAGCTGTCATTATGCCAGCTATCAGGGTACTCCATTCAGCAAACCAAATTATAAAAACGAGGAAGGTCCCATATTTAATCCCGCCCAATTTCTGTGCTAAATTAACCCAAATCTATCTGCAGATTGATTTTAATGAATAGGAGTTTTATAGTGAAAGGGCCATTTGAACCAATCAAAATTCACTTCATGCACAAAAAACACTAAATTCCTTCATAAAGTTGTTTCGTTCACTAAAAGACAATGAATGAACAAGTATAAGCAAAGCAATAAACTGAAAATTAAACACCTTTGAGAGGCCATGTAGGTTCCTCACCAACCCCCACTATATACCCTTCAATATAAGATTTTTAACATAATACTTATATGTTTACCCATGCCATCTCACAAATGCTTCCAACAAGTTTCCCCTGCAAGGTCCATCCTAGTATCAGGAACCTCAAATTGAGATTGGTTGTTTAAACGATTCTTTGTGAGCTCAAGTCCTTCCTTCACAATATTTTTACGACTGTGCCTAAGTTCTCTGCTTTCCAGAGACTTTTTAAAAAAAAAACAGAATTTGTGTATGCGCACAACTTCTTCCCAGTCCAATGAGTGACACAAGAAACTATGTGGGGTGTTGGAAAATATTATTACTGCTACCGAGGGTTGTTAATCCTTTTCAATAATATTCCACAAGGTTCGGACACGAATGTGTTCATGACAGCAAGCTTTATTACAGACCCAATAACAATGTCCTAATACAATTATATCAAACAACAAGCATTTGTACAATTTGGTTTTCTCGCAGACTTCAAGGTGATCAAGCTTGGCCTCCATAGAGTTGTGGACCACCAACTGTCCTGAGAGCTCTAAAATTGGAGTCTGACATGCCCTGTTTTTATATTATTCAGCTTCTATGTTCTGCTGATATCAGTTTTATGGTACTAGACTGCTTCAGTGAGTTCTGACGAAGGGTCATCGAACTGAAACGTTAACTCTGTTTCTTTCTCCACAGATGCTGCCTGACTTGCTGAGTATTTCCAGCATTTTGTTTTTATTGCAGATTTCCAGCATCCGCAGTACTTTGCTTTTTCTTACATGTGGTACTCACCTCATCTACCGTCAATCAGTCTCAGCAAGTCTCTTCAGTAAGAGAGAGATTTTCCGAGAGACACTGGGTGGGATTCATGTGCGGTCTGTGTGAGTCACAGAGAGTCTGTGTTCAATGAGCGATATTTCTCCTAGGAGACTCTGGTGCTTTGTCAGTTAGGTTCCAAAGGGATAACTCTGCTTACAATGGGTTTCCAAACATTTGGTGTGGTGACCAGATTAAGGCCAACAACTCCTCTCAGCCACAATGGAATGCATTCCAGTTATACTTTATGCAAAAAGCAGCAAAAAAAAGTTTATTTTTTCATTTTAAAAAGAAACTGAATTTAGGGGATAAATGATGGAAGTGGTTTCTATTTGCTTGTATCTCTTCTGCAGCAGCAGAGGGCACAATTAAAATCTGAACTACACAACTTTACAGATCTTGACCTGAAACTCCAGATAGGATAGGGGATTGTATGATGAAGACTTTAAAACTCTCCTGAAATTTCCAAAGTTGTTCCTGTATTCATTAAAACATTCTACATCCTGTCCAGTTTTATTCCTGATTAAAGCCAACAATTATAAAAAATACACTGTGAATGCAACAAAACAATATGTTTACTCCTGATGTCAGCTGACCTTAATTGAAAAATGCTGGAAGCATATTTCAAATATTTATTTGCAAGCAACATTTTGCATAGCAGTTGTATTAGGAGCCAAACTTCAGGTAGTGGGCACTTATGCAGGGTGGGGAGGACAGAAGGGGGCACTGGAGCTTGAGAGCACTTGGTGGGACAGGGCTGTGGTTTGGTAGGACCTGGGTGGGGTGGGGGCGCCAAGGCACAACCAAGCCATCGACAGCAGAAATAATATAGTAAATATATACATAAACAAATTCCAGCAGCAATGCCAAAAGAGATCAACTAGTATACATGGATCTTTTGGTTTGTTACTTTTATCTTTTGCAAAAAGATATGCACACACCTTCAGACTGAATGAGTACTCAGCAATACAAAGCCAAATGGTGCATGCCAACCTTCATGCTGACAGTATTTCGGGTGCTCGGTCAGTGTTTCAGCATTTGCTGACAAAAAATCAATGCAGACTGGTCAAATTTTGCTCATTTTCTATATTGCCATGCATGAAGATGATGTTCATTATATGTGGGCTGAGCACTAAACTTAATTTTTTAAAAAAAGCATGGTTTTGTCTGATTTACGCTAAATACTACCATCAATCATGAGACCTACGGACAGCAAGACTGGCCAAAACAAAGGTGCCATCAGTTGCATTTTCTTATTCTGTCGCCTTCAATCTGGGGAACGGATACTAACAAAAACTTGGGTTAACTCCGCAATCGAGAATTATTAGATCACTAGCCAATAGCATGTTGGGTAAAGCAAGTGATAAGCACTGTGCATAGTATCTGCACAATATGTAATACTGCACAAAAGTGTGTAGTGAAAAAAGAAGCTACAGCAAGTGTTACAACAAAGTAAGCAGTGCCATAATAACAAAAACAATTCAACCCTAAATTAGGGATTGTTACAAATTTCGGGTCTGTACTGGATAGTCTCTCAGGTTCAATTTGACTCGGCACTCCAGTAAGTGGACCTCGTATTCCCTACCTTACTGCCCAATATCTAGTCATACGATAGTGTGACCCAGGGATTGTAGTAATGAAACACCACATTATACGAACTGGATATCGTAATCACGTGTCCCCAGGTACGTTTCTCCTGGCTCCTGAAAGGCGGACTCGTAAACACTCTAGTGAGACGAGGACAATTATAAACCAACAGACGGATTTATTTTAAACATAATGAACAAAATAACATTTATAGTGAATTCTAATCTATTTTGTAACACTTTCTATAACATAGAAAATATCAAAGCATGCCATACAATCTCTGCATGTGGGCTAAATACACTTTTCTGACTAGTAAATTCCCTGAAACTGGTCAGCACTAAATTTCAGCAGGAAACGCCCACTGTTTGTGTCTGACTTCGTAACCAGATCTCTGCAGACTGTCTTTTTTAGCGGGACAGGATGCTAAAAGCTTGACCGTTGATCTTCCCCCACCTCTCTGTGCCCAGGGATTGGCCAGTTGAAGTACCAACTAAACCTGCCACCATCCTCCCAGATCAGAGCTAAGGGCACCCAATCATCACATGAATGAGGCCATTCCAACATATTATGCATGAATATTTAATAGAATGTCCTAACGAATTTCCACTGCCTCCAGCTGTTGTTGCCTGTGGGCAGCACCATTCTGGATAGACGCTTCATCTGACAGGGATGAATATTTAACTTAATTCGCAGGCGGCGAGTAAAGCGATCGCATTGCCTGCTTATGTTATTTTTTGTTTGATTATGCTCCTGTGATGCGTTTTGGGACATTTTACTTCATTAAAGGTGCTATATAAATGCAAGTTGTTGTTGTATTGGTGAGAGGCTTGAATAATTTTGATGGTCGGACCTCATTAAAAAGTAATTGGTGAGCAGTCCTCACAATTTGAGCACTGACAGGCTCCTCGCTGTTTTGGAAAGGTGGGATATCTGATGGGACAGCCACTGAGTATGGCCCAGCAGGTATACCTTAAAGGTGAGGGCTGAACAGACCATGGTGGTGGGAGGGGGCAATGGAGTACAGAATTTAAAGGACTAAGGACTTTGCAGAAGGAGAATGGAGGGTAAATCAGGTAATCCTGAAGGTTCAAAATGGTTAAATCAACAAATTAATAAATTCTGCTTCCAGCAATCCCTTTAATTTATGCTGGACCTGGCCACTTCCCGCTGTGAGACTAGTAAGAGGGCTTAGCACGGAGCAGGCGCCTGGCTGATTAGAACCAAAATAGCATCGGCCCCGATTTGCATTGAGTAATGAAGCGCTCATCTGTTTCCTGGCAGGAGTGCTGGCTGCCCAAATCAAGGCCCGCTCAAAAATTGCATCAGGCAGGCCTCATCAAGTAAGTTTATTTTTAAAAATTATTTTCATCTTGACAGCACCTCGTTCACATTGATAACAGGGGTGGTAGATAAACAAACATCACCCCTGTGGATCCCCTAAACCCAAATTTTAATTTGAAAGCTGCATCATGACAAATTGTAGTGGTGCCTACCCGCCACCTTGTTAGGTGCACTTAAAACTGCTCTGTAATTTTATGCTGCTACCTGCCATCATTAGCTTTTGAACAGTTACAGCACCGCAATAAAGTTCTATGCTCACTCTACACTTGACTACTAGGAATCTATTGAAAGAATCTCCACCATGTGTTCGCTTCCTCAACTTGGCCAATAAATGGTAACAACTAGGTATGTTAAAAAGTTAACCAGTCTGGAAAAAGACTAATTACAGTCACATCCATCTGAGTGGGAGATGTATTTTATAGAGATCTCCCCTCAGCCACACCTTATCTAATTGGAACATATCTACTTCACCTGCTTATCACTGAACTGGACATTTTCTGGGCTCCATACCAGGAACATATAAAGAGCTAAGTACTCATTAAAAATACTTACTCATACACTTATCTCATCTTACTCGCCAAAGGTTCTCTCTTGGCTTGATAATAATGCAATGCAGAACACATTCTATAAAGCTTCTATCTCTGCTTAATAGATTTTTCCAGTGTTTGCGTTCATAAGAGATAAATAGATGTGTTTACTTCAATAACTGTCTTAGTTCTATTCGCATAAAAACATAAAGCTCTCTCAATACCCATACAATGGAACCTAGGTTCCACTTCTAAACAACATAAAGTTGCTTAAAATTATAGTACAATCGTATCCTGGAACTCCGAGGAGCAAGTTTCAGCAAGCTCTAACAACAAAATGCTTCTCTTGCCAATTCAAATAAAGTTGATCAACAACCACTGTCTGTAGTTCACTAACACTGATGCTTAAATCAGTGCCGTCAATATTGCTGTGTTCTATGCTAGAAGTTTTAGAGCACAAGAGACTTAAGGTGCAAAAGTATCCACTCCTGGGACACACTACCTGAATAGTTTGAGGCTGCGTGTCCAACTTGAAATTCAAATTGCACAGGGCACTTGTTCAAATATCACTGATCCATGATGGGCCTGAAACCTGCTTTTCCTTTGGGTTTTACAAAGTACAAACAGAAGCTTTTCCTCTCCTAGTCTAACAAGAGTGTCTTTGATCACCTGTGAACAAAATAAAAAGACCACTCCCAAATTGTGCTTTGTAACTGTTCAAAACAGAACACTTACATCCATAGTGAAAAACTCAATCTCGAAATGAAGCCACCAAGCTTCATGCATGCTTTTTCTGCCCCCAATATCTCTCACGATGCAGTTTCACTGGGCAAACAGCTCTAGTAGTTCCCCTAATTGGGAATATTTTTAATCCATTCACTCTAAGTCAAAAATTGACACAAGAAAGTGGTAACAGAGCATAATATGATTAGGAGGAGTCAACATGGTTTTATGAAAGGGAAATCACGTTTGACAAATTTATTAGAGTTTTTTGAGGATGGAACTAGCAGGGTAGATAAAGGAGAACCAGTGGATGTTGTATATTTGGATTTTCAAAGGGCATTTGATAAGGTGCCACATAAAAGGTTATTACACAAGGTAAGGGCTCATGGGGTTGGGGGTAATACATTAGCATGGAAAGAGGATTGGTTAAAGGGCAGAAAACAGAGAGTAGGGATAAATGGGTCATTCTCAAATTGGCAGGCTGTAACTAGTGGAGTGCCGTAAGGATCAGTGCTTGGGCCTCAGCTATTTACAATCTATATTAATGACTTAGATGAAGGGACAGAGTGTAATGTATCCAAGTTTGTTGACAATACAAAGCTAGGTGGGACAGTAAGAAGTGAGGAGGATACAAAAAGTCTGCAAAGGGATATAGACAGGTTAAGTGAGTGGGCAAGATGGTGGCAGATGGAGTATAATGTGGGGAAATGTGAGGTTATTCACTTTGGTAGGAAGAATAGAAAAACTGAATATTTTTTAAATGGTGAGAAACTATTAAATGTTGGTGTTCAAAGAGACTTGGGTGTCCTCGTACAAGAAACACGAAAAGTTAGTATGCAAGTGTAGCAAGCAATTGGGAAGGCAAATGGCAATGTTGGCCTTTATTGCAAGGGGGTTGGAGTACAAAAGTAAGGAAGTTTCACTACAGTTGTACAGGGCATTGGTGAGACCTCACCTGGAGTACTGTGTACAGTTTTGGTCTCCTTATCTAAGGAAGGATATACTCGCCTTAGAGGCGGTGCAACAAAGGTTCACTAGAATAATTCCTGGGATGAGAGGGTTGATCTATGAAAAGAGGTTGAGTCAAATGGACCTATACTCTCTGGCGTTTAGAAGAATGAAACATATAAGATTATAAGGAGGCTTGACAGGGTAGATGCTGAGAGATTGTTTCCCCTGGCTAGATAGTCTAGAACTAGGGGGCATAATCGCAGGATAAGGGGTCGACCTTTCAAGACTGAGATGAGGAGGAATTTCTTCACGCAGAGTTGTGAATCTTTGGAATTCTCTACCCCAGAGGGCTGTGGATGCTGAGTTATTGAATATATTCAAGGCTGAGATGGATAGATTTTTGGACTCTAAGGGAATGAAGGGATATGAGGATCGGGCAGGAAAGTGGAGTTGAGGTCGAAGATCAGCCATGATCTTATTGAATGGCGGAGCAGGCTTGAGGGGCCGTATGGCCTACTCCTGCTCCTATTTCTTATGTTCTTAAATAGAATGCAGGAAAACTATATTTACATTGACAGTTTTTGCTAACATACGCGAACAGAGGAAAGTATATCCCTAGGCTTTCTAAGAAAATATTTGAGAATGGCTCTATATGGGTTTGCAGTTCCAGTGCTACTACTGGTTGAACAGGCTAGACGCTTCTGTGGTGCTTTAACCTGATTCTTTAGGGGCTTTCACTAGATGAAGCTTCCTGAATCTTGGCACTCTTTTGGCTCTAAAAGGAACATTTATAACTTATGTAGGGGTGGGGAGAAAAAGGTTGTGATTGATCCCCTTTTCAGTAGGATAGTACTTGCATGTCAAAAATAGAACCTTGCATGTTTGCTGCTTTCAATAGAATTTCAGCATTTTCTTCATCTGCTCCAGTACATATGAACATATGAAATTGGCAAGAGGAAAAGACCTGCATGTCACTCAAGTCTGCCCCTCACCATGATGGCTGGAGCATCAAGACTAAAGAGCTGCTTTTCCCTGAAAGATAAACTTTAAAAGCTTTGTCTGGACACTTAATATCAGACTGAATAGCCACAACTGGGCAAACGTGTCTATGGAGCAGAATACCTTCTACAGTAAGCTGAGCTCCTGCACAGAGGTCATAAACTGTGCACTGGTGCTGCAGTTTTGGTGTTTGTAACAAGTTGCCAATTTAATGGACTGCAAGATCTTTTGCTGGCGCCTGCAGGAGTCACACCACACTCTGAATCTATGACACCTGGTGGTGGACAAAACTTGCCCAATAGATTGGATATAAGCTTTAACTTGAGAGTACAATTCCTTCAAGTATTTGGATTCCCTTTCTGATGTAATAGGAAGGGTGACAACCCAAACTGCATATGCATCTGGAAAACCAGTCTGCACTGTGCCACAGGTAGAATAAAGAGGGTCACCTGCAATAGCTGGAGTATCATACATAAATCTGACCCAGTCCATTTATGGCAACAAACAATAACATTCTGTCTGTTGCGGCCCAGAAGGGATGAAAAGTGAGACCTTGGAAACTGGAGGAAAGCAGCTTAATAAACAAACCGAAGACTGTGTCAACCCCTTAATCGGGCTTCATAGATTCTGGATGTTTAATACAAGTGCCAATTTCAGCAAAGAGAAATTTGACTAAGGCTCTTGATTAATGACAATCCCTTTGTGTCAATTCTTGGCTCTGAGCTGAAATCTTCTGCTTTTCTTACCCTTTTCTTGTCACTCAGTCTTATTGGAGTGGGTGGTGTTGTTAATACAGGCCCAGACTCAGCACTGCAGAGGCAGCATGTGCCTGAACCAAGAGACCCGAGGATCGCTAGGAATTGTTCCTCGGACCTTATCCGCACCTCGCCGGCAGTGGCCCTCTTTTATGTTCCGGGATTGGGGGGGGGGGGGGTTGGAGTGGGCAATGGGGGTGGGGCGATCGCCAGGACTGTTTAGTCGGGGGGGGGGTTAGGGGAGCATTCCTGCCATTCCACAGCAAGGTTTGCTTTTATAAACAAAATTTAAATTAAAATTTACGTGTCGTTGGTGGCCACAGGGGCCACTGAAGAATCCTGAGCAGGACAGGCTCAACGCCTGCTCTGCTCAATGAGAATAAATTTTACACAGGGCTCCTTCGATAAATGCTAGGCCCCTAATTTAGATATTTTAGATGCCCGGAGTGCCTAAAAGAAGGACACCACGAATTTAGCAGCGGTACCAACACTTCCTCAGATTGGGCACAGACCATCTCATTGCTAAATTGATATGCTTTGTGACCATTTTATGTCTGTAAAATGAGCGCAATGGATTCCAATTTCTACCCCAATGTCTCAATTTGATTCCAGTTCCTCGATGATGGTAGAACATGCTGCAACATGTGACTCAGTAGTTCTACGACCATCATGTTCAAGAATTAAACCCTTCCTCCTCTAGATACTGGGCTTGAAAATCAGTAAGCAATGATCCCAGCAGTAACAAAGAGATCAGACCTGCTGATGCCCTCCAGCACTAACCCCACTGGAGTATGCGGGGTGGGTGGAATAGCACCTCAGTTGCATGGAGCCAGCAGCCACCGGCACCACTCCAAGCACATCTTGGCATCCACGAGCCACATGCTGCTGGAAACTCTGTGGCCTGACCGCCATCCACCCCCACCCAGTTATCTTGATGCACAACTTGACAATGGCTGAAAACTAATGGAATTAATTAAAGCAAAAAATAAAACAAGCTGGAAATATGCAGATCAGTCAGCATCGAGAGAGAGAAAAGATCTGTCTTTTCTCCCTACAGACACTGTCTGACCTGCAGTGCATTTCTAGCACTTTCTACATGAGTTTCAGATGTGCGGTTTTGTCTTTTGCTGGCGTTGATTGAAACTTGGCAGAACAAATTATTCTGATGCTGATAAAATAAAAACTACGAAAAGATACATTTTCAATCAGAAACTCACAACTTGCTTTAATACTGATTAGAAGTACAGTGGTATGCCAAAAACTATGGTTGTTGGATAAATGGAAAAGTTACAGGAAAATTAAGATTTAAAAAAGAGACATATAATAAATATGAGAGAGATAATGCAAAAGGAAACTGTGAGAAATATAAAAGATATAGAAGGGAAATAAAGAGAGAGATTAAGCAGGCTAAAAGGAGTATGAAAAATGATTAGGGAAATCGCAAGTGTTTTTATAAACAAGAAGAAATAAAAGGATAGTCGAAGAAAGATGAAACCACAGTGATTATGGGTTCATCTTGAGAGTGAGGGAATGGTGGAGCTCTTTAATAAATAGTTCATTTCAGTGTTTACAAAGGAGGATGAAAATAGGATCATGGAAGTACTGGAGGAATGTGAGAAAAGCCATTGCTGGAGATAAATATTCAAAAGTAGACTGTATTAAAAAAACACCGATTGGACTTAAAGTCAACAGGTACAGATGATATGTATTTCAGAATACTGACAAAGGTTGGGAATAAGATAGCAGAGGTAATAACAATAATTTTCCAAAAATCTTTGGAAATGGGAATAGTATCAAGGAACTGAAGAGTGACAAATATTACGTTCCTGTCGGGGGACAGGGATAAGCCAGGAAATTATTAACCAGTCAATCTTATCTAGATTGTGGGTAAACTTTTAGAACATGGAATGAAATTAGAGAAAACTTAAAAAGGCATGGATTAATCAGGGATAGTCAGCATAGACTTGTAAAGGGCAGGGTGTGCTAATTTAATTGCATTTTTTGGGAAATTGCAGAGTCTGCAGATTGTTGTATACGTGGACTTTCAAAACGTGTTTGATAAGATGCCACATAAGAGGCTTCTTACAAAAATTAAGATATATAGTATTAGAGGGAACACAGCTGCATGGATGGAGAGCTGGCTAGAAGACAGACAACCAAGAGGAGGAAATAAATGGTAGTTTTCAGATGGGCGGGACTTAGGTAGTATGTACCCCCAGGATCTGTGCTGAGATCTTTTGTTTTCCATTCATATAAATGATTTGGACATAGGCACAAAGGTATGATACCAAATAAGAGGGCATTGCAAACTGCAAGGAAGAATATAGGAAACTGGTCAGCTTATAGTATTTCACACTACCAGGTTTAATTCTTACAGTTGTCTGTTATACTTTGGCTTGCTGTTGCTATACTTGACATTTTTGTCAATAAGAATTTATTTTGAGTAGGAGTAACTGGGTGGTTACAGAGAATATAGGAGAAAAGCAATGTTGGACAAACAAACTATAAATAGTATTTTAGACTTGTGTTTGTGCAATTTACACTTCATAAAAAATAACACAGATGATCTTTTGGTTTAAAAGTTGAACTTATGACTTTTTAAAATTTATGTACTGAAAAGAGTCAGTAGCATAACTGCCAAGCAGGAGTTACCAGTAAAAAGCACTGCTATATTTGAAGCCTGTCAGATGAATGTTCTGCACAGTTCATAACTGATTCCAATCATTTTAATTGTAAAGACAGATTGAATCCCACTGTCAAATTATAAATACCAAAGCTATATTAGGACATACACTGTACTTGTGGTATAAGCTTTTGCACTTAATATGTCATTTGTTCCTATTCTGCTATTTCATACAACCTCAGGAAGAAACTACGAAAGAAAACTAGCATAAAACGATATTGACATACAGTCTGTTTATTATAGTTCTAGGCTCACAATAATTCTTTATACACGAAAATATCAAAGAAAACTTACTTTCCATGTGAAAACTGACAAATCTTATTATGAACCACCAAGTGCAACAATTAAGTGTTTTAACAACATATCAGCACAATGGTTTTCAAAGCCGTTTCTCATAATGTTTTTTTAAAATCATAAAACAAAAATTCTAATACTTCCTCAGGTCTATGCAGAAAACAATTCTTTTTGGTTATAACATAAATAATTCTGGAAAACTAAAAACAGGCACACATTTTTTCACTCCTTAACTTTACCATTTCATAGCCCATTATAAAAGCTTGATTATTAACTTTGCTGCAATCAAGGAAAATTCTTCAGTGAATAAAAAGACTGTTAACAGGTAGTTGCTGAAATTGCACTTTAAACAAATGTTGCAAGGTTCTATTTTAAGTGCTGATGGTGGAGTGTTTCATAGTGTATAAATGCACAGCACGGAAATCATTTCTTAGAAGTAAAATGATGTGGAAATACCAAATTAAATGCCTCTGTCAAAGCTGGTTCTGACTGCATTGTGTACTTTCTTAAAAAGAACACATATTTATCATGTTTATTTTTGCATGAAAATTTTATATTTAAAAATAAAGCTCCAAAGGAAATCAGCGCTAAAAGGATTAAAGTAGATTAAGACAGAGTGAAAAAATTAACCCTAAGAGGCCGGTTTTCCTTTAGAGACACATTTGATTTGTTTGGATGCAGTACTGACCCCTGTTTCCGCTGCCAAACAACTGGGATTGTCTGAAGCTAGATACCGTTTCAATGTGGCAGGGGCTGTGCATGACTCCTGCTTTCTACTCGTAGCCTAAGATATAGTATTCATAAACTATAGAGTGAAACTGCTTTCAGGGTCATTTACAGAATTTCATCAAGATGGTTTAAAAAAAGCAGCAACTATTTAAAACCACTTTAAAATCTCACCTTTGGAAATAACAAGTGAAATGTCGATTCTAAAGTTGCTGAAGACAAAACAGCTTCATGCAGAACAAAACCAATAGTTATTGAATGTTAAAATACAGTAGCTTCTTTTTAGAAGAAATCTACCATACTAATGAGGATTCAGTTTCCATTTTTGCTTCTGTTTTAAATAGAATCATCTCATTTGCACTTCTTACTTAAGAAGATTTCTGATGTGTGGAAACCATTACCAAGTCCCAATTTATCCCCTCACTCCAGTTTACATTATTAGATCATTGCAATTGATATTTAAGAACTGCACAAGTGGCAGTGACTTCTCCGCAGGCATCAGTTAAAATGGCAGTCGGGTCCTGATGACATCACCGGAGCCCGATTTGGAAGGACCTTGCTGGCTTACAGCGGGTCTCCCGCTCATCTTCTCAGAAGAGCAGGTTAAGATTGTAACTCACAGGAAGACAGAGGATCGCTGTGGACAAGTCCCACGGGCCATTTTAACTGTACCCCTCATTCAGTTTATATGACTCTACTGAACATGGCATTTCAAAGCTTCTAGCTCCTAAAATAAACGTATACATACGCACATATGTACTTATTAAACTCTCAATCCAATATTCTATATATTTAATGGAAGTATGTTTGGCTATGATTTTTTTACATGTTATTGAAGGAAATACAGGCAATGCAACTTAGTATGTGACTGCAACCAAAAAATTCTGCACAAGTGGTCCAACCTGGTAGCTCACGAGAGAAAGTCTCAAGAACCAGCAGCACATTTGAAAATATTTCTATCAAACCCCAAAAGCATTCCATTTATAACACATTTTCTTTCTGCTTTTGTTTTAATATGTCCCAGAATGTGGAAATACAATTTATGCCAAGGGCACCACGTTTCTGATAACTTCACAATGAAACTTTTTTAACCATCCTTTCATTGTGCAGAATCTGTTATGACCTCGATCTTGTGGAGAGAAGATCATGGAGGAATTGCTGCAGCAACAGCAAGACTTTAAAGTCAATGTGTAGGCCACAACCTTAGATACATTGGTTATAGAACCATAAAATTATACATGTACTTTTTTCCAGCTGCATGGACCGAGGAAAATGGGCGTTGCAGTATGAAGGTATTTTAGTACTGTAATTATACATTCACATGCATTGATTTGTGCGCAATAACAGAGCTTTTCATTTTGAATAAAATGGATGGGATTTGCAGTAAATATTTAATTCTTTCCTCAGAAATTGATCAGCTTGCTTTCTCATTATCTAAATATGTGGGAATATACTGTAGAATTTGTTATGAAATTAAGTATTCCATTCTTATTGAAACAAGTAATTCACCTTATATATTCTCAAACTGGCAAAGTCTGTGAACTAAATAGGGGACTGTCTACTTTTCTAGATTCTTTTTAAAAGCAACAAAGTTCATCTATTACTTCTGTTTCTAAAGAATTCCAAAGTCTTTCTGTCAGTGATCCTAACGCATTCCTCAATTTAAATCAAAATTCCCCTGAGTCACTGAATCCTGTGTCAAAACCTTCTTTAACCTTGAATAGAGGTGGTTAATTTGCTCAGTATGAGAGTAACAGCGAAGTATTAATCTTACTTCAAAGTCAAATTCCAATGTTGGGCTAAATGCCTCCATTCTAACAATCCTCTGCATTACGCAAACAAAAACAACAGAAAGCTTGTGTTTTCACTAAAAATGATTCAAGATGTGGTCTTATCCCTTTAAAGTGCACCCCTTAATGATTTGCTGTCTATATTTTGCAGATATGCAGGCTTCTGCCAACACACCCCATCTTAAAACAAAATCACATCTTGTCAATTGAGTTTCCAACTCTAAAATTTACCTTTTGATTGCTGCAAAGATTGAACATACCATTCAGACCTCGCATTATGGTTGACATAATTAGGTCATTTATAAGATATGATAACTCAGGAAAACAAGATTAAATAAGGCAAAGGGTTTCCATAAGAAATAATTTCTGGTCCTAAGAAGTAAAATGTATAAAAGGAGTATCCAACCCTAAAGAAAATATTACACACCTGACTCCTAATCCATTGTCACTCTGTAGGTTCTCTATTATCCCCTACCCCAGCCCCCTCCCCACCCAATAAAAGGCACGGCAAGAGCGGACCTCAACGGCCAATAAAAGGAGAGGGGAGAGCGGACCTCAACGGCCAATAAAAGGAGAGGGGAGAGCGGACCTCAACGGCCAATAAAAGGAGAGGGGAGAACGGACCTGAACGGCCAATAAAAGGAGAGGGGAGAGCGGACCTGAACGGCCAATAAAAGGAGAGGGGAGAGCGGACCTGAACGGCCAATAAAAGGAGAGGGGAGAGCGGACCTGAACGGCCAATAAAAGGAGAGGGGAGAACGGACCTGAACGGCCAATAAAAGGAGCGGGGAGAGCGGACCTGAACGGCCAATAAAAGGAGAGGGGAGAGCGGACCTGAACGGCCAATAAAAGGAGAGGGGAGAGCGGACCTGAACGGCCAATAAAAGGAGAGGGGAGAGCGGACCTGAACGGCCAATAAAAGGAGAGGGGAGAACGGACCTGAACGGCCAATAAAAGGAGAGGGGAGAGCGGACCTGAACGGCCAATAAAAGGAGAGGGGAGAGCGGACCTGAACGGCCAATAAAAGGAGAGGGGAGAACGGACCTGAACGGCCAATAAAAGGAGCGGGGAGAGCGGACCTGAACGGCCAATAAAAGGAGTGGGGAGAGAGCGGACCTGAACGGCCAATAAAAGGAGAGGGGAGAGCGGACCTGAACGGCCAATAAAAGGAGAGGGGAGAACGGACCTGAACGGCCAATAAAAGGAGAGGGGAGAGCGGACCTGAACGGCCAATAAAAGGAGCGGGGAGAGCGGACCTGAACGGCCAATAAAAGGAGAGGGGAGAGCGGACCTGAACGGCCAATAAAAGGAGAGGGGAGAGCGGACCTGAACGGCCAATAAAAGGAGAGGGGAGAGCGGACCTGAACGGCCAATAAAAGGAGAGGGGAGAGCGGACCTGAGGGGCCAATAAAAGGAGTGGGGAGAGCGGACCTGAACGGCCAATAAAAGGAGAGGGGAGAGAGCGAACCTGAGGGGCCAATAAAAGGAGAGGGGAGAGCGGACCTGAACGGCCAATAAAAGGAGTGGGGAGAGCGGACCTGAACGGCCAATAAAAGGAGTGGGGAGAGAGCAGACCTGAGGGGCCAATAAAAGGAGAGGGGAGAGCGGACCTGAGGGGCCAATAAAAGGAGTGGGGAGAGAGCGAACCTGAGGGGCCAATAAAAGGAGAGGGGAGAGCGGACCTGAACGGCCAATAAAAGGAGCGGGGAGAGCGGACCTGAACGGCCAATAAAAGGAGAGGGGAGAGCGGACCTGAGGGGCCAATAAAAGGAGTGGGGAGAGCGGACCTGAACGGCCAATAAAAGGAGCGGGGAGAGCGGACCTGAGGGGCCAATAAAAGGAGTGGGGAGAGAGCAGACCTGAGGGGCCAATAAAAGGAGTGGGGAGAGAGCAGACCTGAGGGGCCAATAAAAGGAGTGGGGAGAGAGCAGACCTGAGGGGCCAATGAAAGGAGAGGGGAGAGCGGACCTGAGGGGCCAATAAAAGGAGTGGGGAGAGCGGACCTGAGGGGCCAATAAAAGGAGTGGGGAGAGAGCAGACCTGAGGGGCCAATGAAAGGAGAGGGGAGAGCGGACCTGAGGGGCCAATAAAAGGAGTGGGGAGAGAGCAGACCTGAGGGGCCAATGAAAGGAGAGGGGAGAGCGGACCTGAGGGGCCAATAAAAGGAGAGGGGAGAACGGACCTGAGGGGCCAATAAAAGGAGAGGGGAGAACGGACCTGAGGGGCCAATAAAAGGAGAGGGGAGAGCGGACCTGAGGGGCCAATAAAAGGAGAGGGGAGAGCAGACCTGAGGGGCCAATGAAAGGAGAGGGGAGAGCGGACCTGAGGGGCCAATAAAAGGAGAGGGGAGAACGGACCTGAGGGGCCAATAAAAGGAGAGGGGAGAACGGACCTGAGGGGCCAATGAAAGGAGAGGGGAGAGCGGACCTGAGGGGCCAATAAAAGGAGTGGGGAGAGCGGACCTGAGGGGCCAATAAAAGGAGTGGGGAGAGAGCAGACCTGAGGGGCCAATGAAAGGAGAGGGGAGAGCGGACCTGAGGGGCCAATAAAAGGAGAGGGGAGAGCGGACCTGAGGGGCCAATAAAAGGAGTGGGGAGAGAGCAGACCTGAGGGGCCAATGAAAGGAGAGGGGAGAGCGGACCTGAGGGGCCAATAAAAGGAGTGGGGAGAGAGCGGACCTGAGGGGCCAATAAAAGGAGTGGGGAGAGAGCAGACCTGAGGGGCCAATGAAAGGAGAGGGGAGAGCGGACCTGAGGGGCCAATAAAAGGAGTGGGGAGAGCGGACCTGAGGGGCCAATAAAAGGAGAGGGGAGAGCGGACCTGAGGGGCCAATAAAAGGAGTGGGGAGAGCGGACCTGAGGGGCCAATAAAAGGAGAGGGGAGAGCGGACCTGAGGGGCCAATAAAAGGAGAGGGGAGAGAGCGGACCTGAACGGCCAATAAAAGGAGAGGGGAGAGCGGACCTGAGGGGCCAATAAAAGGAGAGGGGAGAGAGCGGACCTGAACGGCCAATAAAAGGAGAGGGGAGAGCGGACCTGAGGGGCCAATAAAAGGAGTGGGGAGAGAGCGGACCTGAACAGCCAATAAAAGGAGAGGGGAGAGCGGACCTGAACAGCCAATAAAAGGAGTGGGGAGAGAGCAGACCTGAGGGGCCAATGAAAGGAGAGGGGAGAGCGGACCTGAGGGGCCAATAAAAGGAGAGGGGAGAACGGACCTGAGGGGCCAATAAAAGGAGTGGGGAGAGCGGACCTGAGGGGCCAATAAAAGGAGAGGGGAGAGCGGACCTGAGGGGCCAATAAAAGGAGTGGGGAGAGAGCAGACCTGAGGGGCCAATGAAAGGAGTGGGGAGAGCGGACCTGAGGGGCCAATAAAAGGAGAGGGGAGAGAGCAGACCTGAGGGGCCAATAAAAGGAGTGGGGAGAGAGCAGACCTGAGGGGCCAATGAAAGGAGAGGGGAGAGCGGACCTGAGGGGCCAATAAAAGGAGTGGGGAGAGAGCAGACCTGAGGGGCCAATGAAAGGAGAGGGGAGAGCGGACCTGAGGGGCCAATAAAAGGAGTGGGGAGAGAGCAGACCTGAGGGGCCAATAAAAGGAGAGGGGAGAGCGGACCTGAGGGGCCAATAAAAGGAGTGGGGAGAGCGGACCTGAACGGCCAATAAAAGGAGAGGGGAGAGCGGACCTGAGGGGCCAATAAAAGGAGTGGGGAGAGCGGACCTGAGGGGCCAATAAAAGGAGTGGGGAGAGCGGACCTGAACGGCCAATAAAAGGAGAGGGGAGAACGGACCTGAGGGGCCAATAAAAGGAGTGGGGAGAGCGGACCTGAGGGGCCAATAAAAGGAGAGGGGAGAACGGACCTGAACGGCCAATAAAAGGAGAGGGGAGAGCGGACCTGAACGGCCAATAAAAGGAGTGGGGAGAGAGCGGACCTGAACGGCCAATAAAAGGAGAGGGGAGAGAGCGGACCTGAGGGGCCAATAAAAGGAGTGGGGAGAGAGCAGACCTGAGGGGCCAATGAAAGGAGAGGGGAGAGCGGACCTGAGGGGCCAATAAAAGGAGTGGGGAGAGCGGACCTGAGGGGCCAATAAAAGGAGTGGGGAGAGCGGACCTGAGGGGCCAATAAAAGGAGAGGGGAGAGCGGACCTGAGGGGCCAATAAAAGGAGAGGGGAGAGCGGACCTGAACGGCCAATAAAAGGAGAGGGGAGAACGGACCTGAACGGCCAATAAAAGGAGAGGGGAGAGCGGACCTGAGGGGCCAATAAAAGGAGTGGGGAGAGCGGACCTGAACAGCCAATAAAAGGAGAGGGGAGAGCGGACCTGAGGGGCCAATAAAAGGAGAGGGGAGAGCGGACCTGAGGGGCCAATAAAAGGAGTGGGGAGAGAGCGGACCTGAGGGGCCAATAAAAGGAGTGGGGAGAGCGGACCTGAACAGCCAATAAAAGGAGTGGGGAGAGCGGACCTGAACAGCCAATAAAAGGAGAGGGGAGAGCGGACCTGAACGGCCAATAAAAGGAGTGGGGAGAGAGCGGACCTGAACAGCCAATAAAAGGAGTGGGGAGAGAGCAGACCTGAGGGGCCAATGAAAGGAGAGGGGAGAACGGACCTGAGGGGCCAATAAAAGGAGTGGGGAGAGAGCGGACCTGAGGGGCCAATAAAAGGAGTGGGGAGAGCGGACCTGAGGGGCCAATAAAAGGAGAGGGGAGAGAGCGGACCTGAGGGGCCAATAAAAGGAGTGGGGAGAGCGGACCTGAGGGGCCAATAAAAGGAGAGGGGAGAGCGGACCTGAGGGGCCAATAAAAGGAGAGGGGAGAGCGGACCTGAGGGGCCAATAAAAGGAGAGGGGAGAGCGGACCTGAGGGGCCAATAAAAGGAGTGGGGAGAGAGCGGACCTGAGGGGACAATAAAAGGAGAGGGGAGAGCGGACCTGAACAGCCAATAAAAGGAGTGGGGAGAGAGCGGACCTGAGGGGCCAATAAAAGGAGAGGGGAGAGCGGACCTGAACAGCCAATAAAAGGAGTGGGGAGAGCGGACCTGAGGGGCCAATAAAAGGAGAGGGGAGAGCGGACCTGCACAGCCAATAAAAGGAGTGGGGAGAGCGGACCTGAGGGGCCAATAAAAGGAGTGGGGAGAGCGGACCTGAGGGGCCAATAAAAGGAGTGGGGAGAGCGGACCTGAGTGGTGAAATTAAAAAAAAAATCAAGACAAGACAAAAAATGACGTCGCAGAGGAACGCCGAGGGTAAGTCTGTGCAAGTATTCAGTTTATTGGTAAGTGTTTTTAGTGGTTATTGTATTTAGTGTTTAGTCTTTAGTGGTGGTTAGTGTTTTTAGTGGTTATTCTGTTAGTGTTAGTTAAAAAGCCTTAAAACTGAAGTTAAAAAGAGCAGGAAACTATTTTAAAGTAGATAAATTAATTAGTTTAAAAAAAACTAAAAATAAATCAAATCAATTAATTACATAAAAACTTTGATCAATTAAATTATTAGGGATGGGCAATATATGTTGGCCTTGCTAGCGATCTTTCGGAGACTATCTCCTTCGTCAGGTGACTCACCTGACAAAGGAGATAGTCTCCAAAAGCTTGTGATTTTAAAATAAAATTGTTGGACTATAACCTGGTGTTGTAAGATTCCTAACATTTGTCCACCCCAGTCCATCATCGGCATCTCCACATCATTGCTAGCGATGCCCACATCTCATGAACGAATAAAAAAAATATAAAACAAAGTTAGAGAGAGATGACAGGGCAGAGGGTTTGCTGTAACTGCAGCATGTGGGCGTTTGTGGAAACTAGCAAGATCCTGAGCAACCATATCTGCAACTCGAGGAACGTTGGCTCAGAGTTTTTGAGCTGGAGTTCGAGCTGCAGTCATTGCGATGCATCAGGGAGGGGGGAAAGTTATCTGGACACTTTGATCCAGGAGGCAGTCACACCACTTAGGTTAGGTATTAGTTTCGAATTAGTCAGTGGTCAGGGCCAGGAGGATGTGACTGTGAGTGAGGCAGGTAAGGGGACCCAAGATGCAGTGATGAAGGAGCCTCAGCCTTTGACCTTGACCAACAGGTACAAGGTACTTGCTACCTGTGTGAATGAGAACAAAGACTGCAGGGAGGATGGGCAATTTGACCACGGCACCATGATACAGAAGGCCATTCAAGTGGAGGGAGCAAAAAGGAATGCGATAGTGATAGGGGATAGACACTGTTCTCTGCAGCCACGACCGGGAGTCCCGAAGGCTGTGTTGCCTGCCCGGTGCCAGGATTAAGGATATCTCCTCCCTGCTGGAGAAGAACTTGGAGCATGAAAGGAAGGATCCAGTTGTCATGGTCCACGTAGGAACTGACGACATAGGTAGAACCAGGAATGAGGCTCTGCTGAGGGAGTTTGAGGAGCAAGGGTCCAAATTAATAAGCAGAACCTCAGGTAGTAATCTCTGGATTACTACCTGAGCCATGCGCAAATTAGCATAGGGTCAAACAGATCAGAGTGTTAAATGCGTGGCTCAAAGAGTGGTGTGGGAAGCAGGTGTTTCGATTCATGGGGCACTGGCACCAGTACTGGGGAAAGAGGGAGCTGTTCCATTGGGACCAGCTCACTTAAACCGGGCTGGGACCAGTGTCCTAGCGAATTGAATAACTAGGGCGGTAGATAGGGCTTTAAACTAAAAAAGGCTGGGCGTGGAGGTTAGGGGGGGATGGTTCAGATAAGGATAAATTTATAAATCTAAAGAGAAAAGCCAAGGCCATAGAGCAGTGTAGCGATTTGGGTAAGGATAAACAGACTGTATCAGGAAGGAACAGAGAGTTTAATGGTAATAGTGCATCAGTGAACAAGGTCAAATCAGGGAAAAATAGTAAAATGTTAAAATTAAAGGCACTTTATCTGAATGCACAGAGCATTCGTAAAAAGACAGACGAATTAATGGCACAAATAGAGATAAATGGGTTTGATCTAGTAGCCATTACTGAGGCGTGGTTGCAAGGTGACCAAGGTTGGGAACTAAATATTCCAGGGTTCTTGACTTTTCGAAAAGACAGACAAAATGGAAAAGGAGCGGTGGTAGCCCTGATAATAAAGGATGAGAAAAGATCTTGGCTCAGAAGATCAGGAAGGAGAATCAGTATAGGTGGAGATAAGATATAACAAGGGGCAGAAAACACTGGTGGGAGTGGTTTACAGGCCCCCTAACAGTAGTTACACTGTTGGACAGAGTATTAATCAAGAAATATGAGGAGCTTGTAACAAAGGTAATGCAGTAATCGTGGGGGACTTTAATCTTCATATAGACTGGGCAAATCAAATTGACAGAAGTAGTTTGGAGGATGAGTTCATGGAATGCATTTGAGACAGTTTCCTGGAACAATACGTCGTGTAACCAACCAGGGAACAGGCTATTTTAAATCTTGTCTTGTATAATGAGACAGGGTTAATTAATAATCTCATAGTAAGGGATCCTCTGGGGCAGAGCGCTCATAATATATGATAGAAATTCACATTGAATTTGAGAGTGACGTACTTAAGTCCGAAACTAGAGTCTTAAATTTAAACAAAGCCAATTACATAGGTATGAGGGGCGAGTTGGCTGAGGTTGATTGGGAAATTAGATTAAAGGATATGACGGTAGATAAGCAATGGTGAACATTTAAAGAAATATTTCATAATTCTTAATAAATATGCATTCCAATGAGGAATAAAAACTCCACAGGAGAAGTGATCTATCTTTGGCTAACTAAAGAAGTTAAGGATAGTATTAGATTAAAAGAATCATAGAAAAGATACAGCACAGAAGGGGGCCATTCGGCCCGTCGTGTCTGCGCCAGCTCGAAAAACAACCAGGTGCCCATTCTAATCCCACCTTCCAGCACCCGGTCCATAGCCCTGCAGCTTACAGCACTTTAGGTGCAGGTCCAGGTCCTTTTTAAAAGAGTTGAGGGTCCCTGTCTCTACCACCAATTCGGGCAGCGAATTCCATACACCCACCACCCTCTGGGCAAAAAAGATTTTGCTCATGTCCCCTCTAATCCTTCCGCCAATCAGCTAAAATATATGTCGTCAAGTTCATGAACTCTCCACTCGGGGAAACAAGTACTCCATGTCTATTCTATCTGGGCCCCTCATAGTTTTGTACACTTCAATCAAGTCTCCCCTCAGCCTCCTTTGCACCAAGGAAAACAACCCCAGCCGATCCAATCTCTCCTCGTAGCTGCAATTTTCAAGTTCTGGCAACATTCTTGTAAATCTTCTCTGCACTCTTTCCAGAGCAATTACGTCCTTCCTGTAATGTGGCGACCAGAACTGCACACAATACTCCAGCTGTGGCCTTACCAGTGTTTTATACAGTTCCATCATAACATCCCTGCTTTTGTATTCTAGACCTCGGCTAATAACAGAGAGCATTCTGTATGACTGCTTCACAACCTTATCTACCTGTACTGCCACCTTCAGGGACCTGTGCACATGCACTCCAAGGTCTCTCACTTCCTCTACCCCTCTCAATATATTCCCGTTTACTGCGTATTCCCTTTTACTGTTTGCCCTCCCTAAGTGCATTACCTCACACTTCTCCGGGTTGAACTCCATTTGCCACTTTTCCGCCCACTCCACCAACCCATTGATATATAAAAGAGGAGTAAGCCTGAGGATTGGGAGAGTTTTCGAAACCAGCAAAGGATAACCAAAAAAATGATGAAGAGGGAGAAAATAAAATGTGAGAGTAAACTAGCAAGAAATATAAAACAGATTGTAAGAGCTTCTACTAGTATGTAAAAAAGTAAACATGGGTTCCTTAAAGGCTGAGGCTGGAGAAATTATAATGCGGAATAAGAAAATGGCAGAGCCTTTAAACAAATATTTTGTACCTGTCTTCACAGTAGTAGACACAAAAAAATACCAGAAATAGTGGGGAACCAAGGGTCTAACAAGAGTGAGGAACTTAAAGTAATTAATATTAGTAAAGAAAAAGTGCTGGAGAACTTAATGGGACTAAAAGCCAACAAATCCCCTGGACCTGATGACCTACAACCTAGGGTTCTAAAAGAGGTGGCTGCAGAGACAGTGGATGCATTGGTTGTGATCTTCCAAAATTCCCTAGATTCTAGAACAATCCCCTTGGATTGGAAGATAGCAAATGTAACAACGCTATTCAAGAAAGGAGGGAGAGGGAAAACAGAGAACTACAGGCCAATTAACCTCACACCAGTAGTTGGGAAAATGCTCAAATCCATTATTAAGGACGTAATAACGGGGCACTTAAAAAAAAATCATAATATGATTAGGCAGAGTCAAAGTGGTTTTATGAAAGGGAAATCCTGTTTGACAAATCTACTGGAATTTTTTGAGGATATTACTTGCAGGGTAGATAAAGGGGAACCAGTGAATGTAGTCTATTTGGATTTTCAAAAGGCATTCAATAAGGTGCCACACAAAGGGTTATTACACAAGATACGGGCTCATGGGGTTGGAGGTAATATATTAGCATGGATAGAGAATTGGTTAACGGACAGAAAACAGAGAGTAGGAATGAACAGGTCATTTTCAAGTTGGCAGGCTGTAACTAGTGGGGTGTTGCAAGGATCAGTGCTTGAGCCTCAGCTATTTACAATCTACATTAATGACTTAGACGAAGGGACCGAGTGTAGTGTTTCCAAGTTTGCTGATGATACAAAGCTAGGTGGGAAAGTAAGCTGTGAGGAGGACACAAAGAGTCTGCAAAGGGATATAGACAGGGTAAGTGAGTGGGCAAGAAGGTGGCAGATGGAATATAATGTGGGGAAATGTGAGGTTATTCCCTTTGGTAGGAAGAATAGAAAAACAGAACATTTTTTAAATGGTAAGAAACTATTAATTGTTGGTGTTCTGAGACATTTGGTTGTCCTTGTACATGAAACACAGTAAGTTAACATGCATGTACAGTAAGCAATTAGGAAGGCAAATGGTATGTTGGCCTTTATTGCAAGGGGATTGGAGTACAAGAGTAAGGAAGTCTTGCTGTAATTGTACAGGGCTTTGGTGAGACCACATCTGGAGTACTGTGTACAGTTCTGGTCTCCTCACCTAAGGAAGGATATACTTGCCTTAGAGGAGATGCAACAAAGGTTCGCTGGATTGATTCTTGGGATGAGAGAGTTGTCCTATGAGGAGAGATTGAGTAGAATGGGGCTATACTCTCTGGAGTTTCGAAGACTGAGAGGTGATATCAATGAAACATATAAGATTCTGAAAGGGCTTGATAGGGTAGGCACTATGAGGCTGTTTCCCCTGGCTGGAGATCCTTGAACTAAGGGGCATAGTCTCAGGATAAGGGGTCAGCCATTTCGGACTGAGATGAGGAGGAATTTCTTCACTCAGAGGGTTATGAATCTTTGGAGTTCTCTACCCCAGAGTGCTGTGGATGCTGAGTCGTTGAGCATATTCAAAGCTGAGATCAATTGATTTTTGGACTCCAAGAGAATCAAGGGATATGGGGATCGGGCGGGAAAGTCGAGTTGAGGTCGAAGATAAGCCATGATCGTACAGAATAATGGAGCAAGCTTGAGGGGCCATATAGCCTACTCCTGCTCCTATTTCTTATGTTCTTACCCTGTAACCTTATCTTTTCTCACCTTCTGCTCTCTTAATTCCCACCCCACCCAACTTCTGATCACCCAACTACCTTCCCTGGTCCCTATGCTTGCCAACATTATTAAAGGTTCCCTTTGCTCAGGTAACAACCATTACTATTACTCTTTACTAAAAAAAAACAACGGGCCCGATATTTACGGGGAGGCGGGGAGGGTATGGGGGAAGCCAAAAATGGCCGAAGAACCCGGCAAGGCCGGGGACGCAGAGGTCCTGCTGCACTTAACGGCAGGACGTCATTATCATTTTTTGGATCCATTTCCCACCCTGCCACCGGCCACATTGATAGCCTGGCCGGTGGCCGGAAGGGAAAACCAGCGGCAGGAGGCCACATCCGGGGATCCTTGGGGATGGTACCCAGCAATATGGAGGGGGAATGATCAGCCTGCTCCTCCTGGCCCTCAAGGAGTGCTGAAAAAGTCATATACCTTGTGGAGCCGGCAGCTCCTGCCTCCCTTTCACTGCCAGCTTTCCTGACCCCTGGGAAAACCGTGCAGCAGCAGTGAATTTTAAATCGGAATCCCAATTGCACTGTGGGAGCCCAATTTAAATGTGACATCATGAAGCCCACAGCCATAAAAATGGCAACAGGCGCCTGCGCGGCGGGTTAGGGTCGTGTTTCGCACATTTGACAGTTTAATCCCCCTCCTTCCCGCCCGTCATGGGGGAGTTAATATTGAGGCCAACCTTTCTGTCCTCTACACCTATCATCCAATGTCTAACTTCCCCTTCATCTCCAAGGTCCTTAAACTTTTCGTTGCCCCCCACAATCTGTGTCCATCCATGCCACAATTTCCTGTTTGAATCCCTTCAGTCCAGCTTTCGTTCTCACAGCATTCAGACCATCCTAGTCAAAGTCACAAATGACAAGCTATGCAAATGTGACTGGTGCACTATCCTTTCTTCCTCAGCCTCTCGAAGATGTTTGACATGGTAGATCAAAGCATCCTCTTCCATTGCGCTTCCTCTATTGCCCAGTTCTGTGGAACTGCCCTTGTGTGAATCCACTTCGACCTGTCAGTACACAGCTAGTGCAATGGCTTCTTTTCTGGCACTGCACAATCACCTCAAAGGATCCCCAAGGAATGATGCTTTACCACCTCCGCCGCCCCTTCTATATGATGCCCCTCAAACACATCATTTAAAGCCACATGGCCAGAATGCTTACAACATCCAGCTCTACATTGCCACTACTTCTTTTGACCCCCATGACTACTGTTAGACTGCCATTATGTTGTGGATGAGTCAAAATTTCCCACCTGCCAAAAATTCTGCTCCCTTGCCCCTTTTTCCATCCCATTTATGGCCATATGGTTTAAATAGGCCATATAATACCTTGGCGCCCTGTTTGACTCAGAGCTGAGCTTCAAACCCACATCTTATCTATCACCAAAACTGCTTACTTCTGCAAGCACAACATTGCCTGTCTCTGCACTTGCCTCATCCTCACTGCTACCAAAATCCTTAGTCATACTTTCTTAATTTCTCCACTGCCCGCCCTGCTGGATTTCCATCCTCACCCTTCATAAACTACAATTTATCCTGCCACTCATATCATATTCAGCACTAAGTCTCTATCAACCCCTTACACTGGTTCCATATCCTGCAATGCACTGAATTTAAATACCTCCTCATCAAATCTCTCCAAGGAATGACACCACTCTGCAGCCTTATATCCACCCCAGTTCTTCGACTTTGGCCTTCCTTGCATCGCCCCTCTGTTTGGCCCACCATTGGTGGTAAACCCTTCAGCCATCTAAGGAACTCCATCCTTAAACTTCTTTGTACTTCACTCTCTGCCTTTAAAATCCTTCTTCAAACATATCTTTTTGATCAAACTTTCAATCAATTGTCCGAACTCTCCCATCATGGCACCAATCCTAGTTGCCCTCTATAAAGCACCTTGGAACTTTTTCAATGTTGAAGGTGTTACATAAATGCAAGTTGCTACTGTATTAAAATATGACATTTTTAATGAATGTTTCAGCATCTATATGTGACAGTATCGGTAAAAATGACCACAACACAGTCTTTGTGAAGATACAGACTTGACTCCACCATGAGGACATCCTCCATAGTGTGGTGTAGCTCTACCATTGAGCTAAAAGTGAAAGACTAAGGACAGATCTAGTAGCTCAAAACTGGACATCCATCAGGTGATGTTGTCTATCAGCAACAGCAGAATTGTCTACGACCACAGTCTGTAACCTCATGGCCCAGCACATTCCTCAATCACCATCAAGCCAGGAGACCAACTCTGGTACAATGCAGAAAGTAGAAGGGTGTAGCAGGCATACCTTAGAATGAAGTACAAACCTAGTAAAGCACAAGGCCACATGCATGCTAAACCACAAAAGCAGCAGGCTATAAATTGAGCTAACTGCCCCCACAAGCAACAGATCAGAGCAAAGCTCAACAGCCTGATCAAATTCAGCCAAGAATAGTGGTGGACAACCAGGCAACTAATAGGAGGAGGCGGCTCCACAAATATCCTCAGCCATGGTGGAGACTACCACGTGAGAGCAAGAAGCAGAGCTGAAGGGTTTGCAAGGGTCTTCAGCTAGAAGAGCTGACTGGCTGATCCTACTCAGACAATTGAGTTTGGCCTGAAAACATAATAAAGGTTAGAAGGACCTAACCTTTTTGTAGATGCATGACTGTTCTGCAGCAGGGCCCTGCATTTATGAACTTTGTGGCCACAAAATGAAGTGTGTCTTTTGATCAACAAATTGCCTTTCTTCAGTGGCTCTAATATCAACCCCTAACACAGCTCCCATGGTCTGTCGGGTTTTATTTCCACAATTCACCAGTATAACAGATGGCCATCAAAGGAATACAAAGCTGCATATTGTAGCAATATTTCAGATTTATTCAGACATTCCTGTAGAGGAGCACCATCTCTACGTCGCTTAGAAGAAAGATATCATAAGCCTTGTGGAGCAGTTGCTTGACATTCTGCAGGAGCGCCTTGATAATAGGAAGGCCAGCCTCTCTTGCAGCAGCTTGAATTGCTCAGACACTGTTTTCCAACTTACCCATCATGTATGGGTCATCACTCTCATTTAAAGTGCTAAGGAGCTATGTACACCAAAATTCACAAAAGCATTCAGACTATTTCTAAGATCATTACATTGTTGTACTGACCAGTGATACTAGAAACACTGAGCAAACAGGGCTCTAAATTCGCTGTCGCTGCTCATCTGCACTGACCAGGTAAGAAGCATGCCCTATTAGGTAACAATAAAATCTTTTGGCTCATTTTTCTATTCAGACTGAGGTTCGAGAAACCACATAAATGCCGAGCAAGGCTTTAGGTTTCTTAAATTAACCCGCCAGTACTTAACAGTAAAATATATAGAATCATAGAATCATAGAAGTTACAACATGGAAACAGGCCCTTCGGCCCAACATGTCCATGTCGCCCAGTTTATACCACTAAGCTAGTCCCAATTGCCTGCACTTGGCCCATATCCCTCGATACCCATCTTCCCCATGTAACTGTCCAAATGCTTTTTAAAAGACAAAATTGTACCCGCCTCTACTACTGCCTCTGGCAGCTCGTTCCAGACACTCACCACCCTTTGAGTGAAAAAATTGCCCCTCTGGATCCTTTTGTATCTCTCCCCTCTCACCTTAAATCTGTGCCCCCTCGTTATAGACTCCCCTACCTTTGGGAAAAGATTTTGACTATCGACCTTATCTATGCCCCTCATTATTTTATAGACTTCTATAAGATCACCCCTTAACCTCCTACTCTCCAGGGAATAAAGTCCCAGTCTGTCTAACCTCTCCCTGTAAGTCAAACCATCAAGTCCCGGTAGCATCCTAGTAAATCTTTTCTGCACTCTTTCTAGTTTAATAATATCCTTTCTATAATAGGGTGACCAGAACTGTACACAGTACTCCAAGTGTGGCCTCACCAATGCCCTGTACAACTTCAACAAGACATCCCAACTCCTGCATTCAATGTTCTGACCAATGAAACCAAGCATGCTGAATGCCTTCTTCACCACCCTATCCACCTGTGACTCCACTTTCAAGGAGCTATGAATCTGTACTCCTAGATCTCTTTGTTCGATAACTCTCCCCAACGCCCTACCATTAACGGAGTAGGTCCTGGCCCGATTCGATCTACCAAAATGCATCACCTCACATTTATCTAAATTAAACTCCATCTGCCATTCATCGGCCCACTGGCCCAATTTATCAAGATCCCGTTGCAATCCTAGATAACCTTCTTCACTGTCCACAATGCCACCAATCTTGGTGTCATCTGCAAACTTACTAACCATGCCTCCTAAATTCTCATCCAAATCATTAATATAAATAACAAATAACAGCGGACCCAGCACCGATCCCTGAGGCACACCGCTGGACACAGGCATCCAGTTTGAAAAACAACCCTCGACAACCACCCTCTGTCTTCTGTCGTCAAGCCAATTTTGTATCCAATTGGCTACCTCACCTTGGATCCCATGAGATTTAACCTTATGTAACAACCTACCATGCGGTACCTTGTCAAATGCTTTGCTGAAGTCCATGTAGACCACGTCTACTGCACAGCCCTCATCTATCTTCTTGGTTACCCCTTCAAAAAACTCAATCAAATTCGTGAGACATGATTTTCCTCTCACAAAACCATGCTGACTGTTCCTAATTAGTCCCTGCCTCTCCAAATGCCTGTAGATCCTGTCCCTCAGAATACCCTCTAACAACTTACCCACTACAGATGTCAGGCTCACTGGTCTGTAGTTCCCAGGCTTTTCCCTGCCGCCCTTCTTAAACAAAGGCACAACATTTGCTACCCTCCAATCTTCAGGCACCTCACCTGTAGCGGTGGATGATTCAAATATCTCTGCTAGGGGACCCGCAATTTCCTTCATCAGCTGCTATTAAATCCTCCTCAAGTTTTAGGATGATGTGGAGATGCCGGTGATGGACTGGGGTTGACAATTGTAAACAATTTTACAACACCAAGTTATAGTCCAGCAATTTTATTTTAAATTCACAAGCTTTCGGAGGCTTCCTCCTTCGTCAGGTGAACGATGTGAAAATCTGCTACCACTGAGTCAAAGCTGATGACTATTTATGTAGTATGGCTGTATAAAGTTACTGTGGAGACGAAAAACCTCCCTTGCTTGGACAAGTGAGGATTAATTAAGGAAAGCCAGCATGGATTTTTAAAGGCAAATCGTGTTTAACTAACCTGATTGAGTTTTTTGATGCGGTAACAGAGAGGTTTGATGAGGGCAATGCGGTTGATGTGGTGTATTTGGACTTCCAAAAGGCGTTTGATAAAGTGCCACATAACAGGCTTGTCAGCAAAGTTGAAGCCCATGGAATAAAGGGGGCAGTGGCAGCATGGATACGAAATTGGCTATGTGACAGGAAAGAGAGAGTAGTGGTGAACGGTTGCTTTTCGGACTGGAGGTGGTGTTCCCCAGGGGTCGGTACGAGGACCACTGGTTTTCTTGATAATTTTTAATGACTTGGACTTGGGTGTACAGGGCACAATTTCCAAATTTGCAGATAACACAAAACTTGGAATGTAGTAAACAGCGAGGAGGATAGTGATAGACTTCAAGAGGATATACACAGGCTGGTGGAATGGGTGGACAAGTGGCAAATGAAATTTAATGCAGAGAAGTGTGAAGTGATACATTTTGGTAGGAAGAATGAGGAGAGGCAATATAAACTATAGGGTACAATTCTAAAGGGGGTGCAGGAAAAGAGACACCTGGGGGTATATATGCACAGGTCATTGAAGGTGGCAGGGCAGGTTGAGAAAGTGGTTAAAAATGCATATGGGATCCTGAGCTTTATAAACAGAGGCATAGAGTACAAAAGCAAGGAAGTTATGATGAACCTTTATAAAACACTGGTTCGGTCACAACAGGAGTAGTGTGTCCAATTCTGGGCACCGCACTTTAGGAAGGATGTGAAGGCCTTACAGCAGGTATAGAAAAGATTGACTAGAATGGTTCCAGGGATGAGGGACTTCTGTTATGTGGATAGACTGGGGAAGCTAAGGTTGTTCTCCTTAGAGCAGAGGAGTTGAGAAGGGATTTGATAAAGGTGTTCAAAATCATGAGGGGTCTAGACAGAGTAGATAGAGAGAAACTGTTCCCTTTGGTGTAAGGGTTGATAACCAGAGGGCACAGATTTATGGTGATTGACAAAAGAATCAAAGGCGACACGAGGAAAAACTTTTTATGCAGTGAGTGGTTATGATCTGGAATGCACTGCCTGAGGTGGTGGTGGAGGCAGATTCAATCGTGGCTTTCAAAAGGGAATTGGATAAGTACTTGAAAGAAAAAAATTTGCAGGGCTATGGGGAAAGGGCGGGGAGTGGGACTAGCTGGATTGCTCTTGCAAAGAGCTGGCATAGACTCGACGGGCTCAATGGCCTCCTTCTGTGCTGTAACCATTCTATGATTCCATATTATCATCTCCATTACCTATCACAAGCTATGGACTTAACAAAGTACCAGAGTAATAGACACAGGCAATACAAACATTGTTGGTTGACCAGCCAGCCTGACACAATAATAGAATAATAGAGGGGAACATTTTCAATGGGGGCTGGGGTTCTTCCCACATGGCTCCAGATAACCCTGCAGGCCAAAGTCCTAATGGATAGGGTGGTCCTCGTTGGACAAGCAATGACAAGCTTACTAGTGTCCTGCTATGGTAATCAATGTGGATTTAGCTGGTTAAACTCCAGCAGTGCCCCTGTGCACACTTGGTGGTGGGGGAGGGGGGGCCCTCATTGTTAGCTCTGCTAACCTTCATCAGACTTGGTAAGTGGGATCCATCCCTAAAGGGAGAGAGTGTGCACTCCCTATTGGGAAAACAGAAACCCTACAGGTATGCATAGATTTCTAGGTAGCTTGAATTGGAGACTTTTGAACATGGTGCTAAGTTTCCATGTGTATCAGGCAGCCAGCTGATAAAGGAGTAAAAGCTTGTAAACTAATAGGGGGATTACTCTTTCTTAAACAATATATTATGAATTATTTATCACTATACATTTTATGTAGCAGTTTGCTCAACATTAGAAATGCACAAATAAATTGCTAGATGAGAGAAATATACTCATTCTGAAAGTTCCAGTGCACAAAACAAGAACTCAATGAGTTACCTTTTACTTTTGTACAATAGTGTTACTGTCTCTTCAAGTTATTTCATAATATCGAGATAGCATGAAAATATATGCAGAATGAATGGTAAATGTTAAGCAATTGTGAAGAAAAAAAATATGCAGCTTAAAAACTCCCAAAAGTGAAACGTGTTGTACTCAAAATTAAATATAAACTTTGCAAAATAAAATTGAGAATACAGAAATCTTTTTAATTATGGCAAAATAAATATGGCTTGATTTCCTTTTGAACAAAGCTGTTATTAATCAGCAGTTTCTGCAGATTCTTGCTCTGCTTCTCTTTTCCCTTGCTTTTTTCTCCATTCCCCATAGCATTTTTTAAAATCTGGAAGTGTACAGCAGATGCCTTTTCCACTCCCCTACTGCTGGAAAAGAAGAATATTTACAGAGAAGCAAAATGGGTGATGTTAGTTTGCTCTTTACCCTTTGTGGCATTCTTGCCACCAGTGAGGATCTTCCACTTAAGCAGAATGGCAGAGACCGAACAAAATTAACTACAGCTGGGGCCAACAAACTCAGTGCTGGGCATTCCTGTGAATTGAATCTGAAACTATTTCTGAGGTTAGTAATTTAGCTATTGGGCCTGTTGAATTTGCTCTACAAAAAATGTGCAGAGATTTTTTTCCCCCCCACATAACTAGACTGACATAAAACCTCCATGTTATGTGTTTTCTGTAATGTTTGCCAATCAGTGAATTGACTGCAGTTTATTTCACATTTATGACATTTTTATGTCTAACACCATTAATTATCCTATGTTAAATTGTCTGTATGGCAAGAAATATCAATCTAGCAGATAGCGGATCATTAATTAATTAACTCTGCCATTAGCTAGCAAAAGCAAATCTCATCTTACTTATTTCTTGTGCATTGCTTAAAAAAGTCACAGATAGCTGATGAATGCTGAATAATCCTTGATGTTAAAAAAAAGGAAAGTTCAGTCAACACTAGAATTCCCTGAGGCATGTCAATAATTCTCTCAAGTGCGATTTTCCAAAATCTTTTGGTGGTAAATATGGCACTAAACTATAAAGTGGCACATTACTTTGGAATCAAATATGATTACCTGCAGATTATGCACCTCTTTTTAATAAATCTAATTGCTACATTTTGTACCTAAACCTCTTTTTGTGCAATCAAATCCAGACAAGACTAAGATTGCTCTGGGGAGTTCTGGCATGAAGTCACATGGGCTTACCCGGTAAAATGCTGTTGTCAGTGGCAGCAATGTAGCAGCAACACAATATTCTTCAGAAGCTGAACAATCCTGGAAGAAATAAACAGGAAATCATAAATCTTGATACCTTACATTCCATTCGTTTGTAGCCAAATTATCTCAGTTCAATTACCACCCACCTGTTTGATAAAGAGGCAATGCGTGGAAGAATACAATTAACTGGCCCCAACAATAATTTACTGCAGACGATCTGTGGGGACCTATCACTTAGTCTTTAGTATACTATTGGGATACGAGCTAAGTTTTGAACGAGTAACATGAAACAGAATCTGCAGCAATTTGTGAATTTAAAATTCTCCAAAAACCCCGAAGATGAATGTACGTACTACTGCAACTCCTCCATAAGATACGTAATCTTAATCAAGGTTATTCCATCCTGAGACTCAACATTAATTATAGAGACATTAATGAAGACCAACAGTTTATCCAAAATGGCTTGACACATCTGAGTTATTTTAACCAAAATGCCAAGCATGTTTCTGAACGCTGTCATGAGGCCCAAAGCAATAAAGTTCACAAAAATCAGGCTGTAATCTTCTAGTAAGGAAATGTTTGGAATGCCAAGATGCACTCCGACTTTTAGGCCACAGCAGGGCTCCATTCTTGCAGACTGTGTCCAAATTTTAAACTACAACAGCTGCACTTTAAAGTCACAGACACTTATTAAGTCATTGTAAGGATACTATTTAATTAAAACTACTACTGAAAAAAATAACAAAAACTGTGCTGGTTCTACCAGCAGACTATGATAGCAGGCTGCAATTTTCAGAGCATTCCAAATAATGAAACTTGCTGTTGATAATCAGCTCTATCTCTGACAATTAATTACTTTCAAATAACTATATAATTTTTAAAAGTGCTATTCCCATTTTACAGGCAAAATGATTTTTGAAATATTTACCAGCTATGTATTTTATATATAAATATTATACACTGTTTCAATATCAATCTGATATTTGCACTAGTTACCGGGGTTTTTTTTTGGGGGGGGGGGGGGAGTGGAGAGAAGAAACAAAGTCATACAAACGTTATGCTACTCAGTGTGCAAGGGTTGTAGGGCTTTCCTGCTTAAGAATAATGTGCATGAAGAAACAGCATTTAGGCTCTGACTATTAATTGTGATAGATGGCAGTTACCAAGAGGCAGCATGTGGTGGAGCTATTGTGGCAGTCACATGCAGGAGATGTCAGGGAGATTTTCTTAGGATTAAAAGTCCATTCACTGGAAGGAAAATCAGGCCTGACAATGTTATAGAAATTATATTGACGGAGTCATATAAAATATCATTTAAGGGCTCCAACTATGTAAACTGGCTAATTATCAGTGCTGAAAGTTTTCTCTAAGTAACACACCACATTGGTCCAGGGTGGAACAAATCTATTCCCAATTTTGTGTAATAATGAGTATATTCAAGTTAAACTGACATACATCCCTGATTATCACAAAATGTTCAGAGATTGAAAAACAAGATCACAGGTGTGCCAATCTCCAAGTCTTTCCTGTGCCACATGCAGGATAGTTTAAGAGGAAGAAAATTATGGTGCAGGAGGGAAGGGTTCTTTTCAGTTATGTGGGGAGACTAGAGAAGCTGGCACTGTTCTTCTCAGAGCAGAGAAGGATAAAGGGAGCTTTAACAGAGGTGTTCAAAACCATGAAGGATTTTAATAGAGTAAATAAGGAGAAACTGCTTCCAGTGGCAGAAGGATCGGTAACCAGAGGACACAGAATTAAGGAAATTGGCAAAAGAATCAGAGGCAAGATTAGGAGAAATTTTTTTTACGTGAGTTATTATGATCTGGAATGCACTGCCTGAAAGGGTGGTGGAAGCACATTCAATAATAATTTTTAAAAGGGAATTGGATAAATATTTAAAAGGGAAAAATGTGGGGAAAGAGCAGGGGAGTGGCACTAATTGGATAGCTCTTTCAAAGAGCCGGTACAGGCACAATGGGCTGAATGGCCTCCTTCTGTACGATATCATTCTATGATTCTATGATATTCTTGGGGCATTGGAGCAAGTTCTGGAACAAAGGAAGCCTACACTGAAGGGACGGTTTTCACCTGCACCAAAACAGCACCAATGTCCTTGCTGAGAGGGTAAACAGAGTAGTGGGGGAATGATTTAAACCAAAATAGAAGGGGAAACGAAAGAAATTGCATTTATATAGCGCCTTTCACGACCTCAGGATGTCCTAGAGCGCTTTACAGCCAAACCAGTACCTTTGAAGTGCAGTCACAGTTGTAATGTAGAGAAATGCAGCAGACAATTTGCGCACAGCAATGTCCCACAAACATCAATGAGATAATGAATAGATAATCTGTTTAACTGATGTTGGTTGAGGGATAAATATCGGCTAGGACACCGGGGGGAACTCCCCTATTTTTCTCTGAATAGTGCCACAGTACCTTTTACATCCGCCTGAGAGGTTAGACAGGGCCTTGGTTTAATGCCTCATCCAAAAGATAGCACCTCTGACAGTGCAGCACTCCCCCAGTACTACAGTGAAGTGTCAGAGAGGATATTGCAGAGGGTGTGGCCACATTTTTCAATCCTCCCTAAATATGCAAATTGTGCCAAGTGACCAGAGAGTAGCTAAAGTAACACCTTTGTTCAGGAAGAGGGAAAAAATGGATTAACAGGTTAACTATAGATTATAACAGTTGTGGGAAAACTCTTAGAATCTATAACTCAACATAAAATTCATCAACATTTAGAAATGCATGAGTTAATGAGCCAGCCTGTTAAAGGCAAATTGTGTTTGAGTTTTTTTTGCCGGGGTGACTGATTTGATATTTAAGAGGAATGCAAGGTATTGGACTTTCAGAAGGAATTTGATAAGGTATTCCACAAGAGGTTTGTTAGAAAATTTCAAGTGTATGGCCTAAGAGGAAATGTAGCAGTGTGGACATGGAAAGTTGGTTGACAGACAGGAAAAAAAGTGAGGGCAAATGGGTGTTATTCTGATTGGAAGAGGGTTAAAAGTGGTGTACCGCAGGGGCCAGTACTGGTCCACTTTTGTTCTCCATATATACAGATAATTTGGACTTTGGCATAAAGAGCACAATCTCAGAATTTGCTGATCACGCAAATGTAGGGAGTTTAGCAACATTGAAGAGGAATGTAAAAGACCTCAAGATGACATAGAATGGGCAGGCAGGTACAGATGCAATTTAATGTGGAGAAATGTGAGGTATTACATTTTGGGAGGAAAAACAAGCAATGGGAGTATAGACTCAATGGAAAGGTACTGAAAGGTGTGAATGAACAGAGTTCAAATATGTAATTTCATGAAAATACATGAGCAGGTAGATAAAGCCATTAAAAAAGGCCAACAGCATTTTGGGTTTCATAAATAGGGGCATTAAGTATAAGAGTAAAGAAGTAATGATAAATTTGTACAGAGCATTGATTGGGCCACAGTTAAGAGTACTGTTTGAGATATTTTGGGCACCGTATTATAGAAAGGACATTAAAGCCAGAGAAAACATACAGCATGGATTCATCAGGATGATGTCAGGGATAGAAAGCTATAATTATGAAGAGAGGCTTCAGATACTGGGATTATTTCCTCAGGAGCAGAGGCAACCAAGAAAAAAATATTTTGAGGAACCAGGAGGGGTAGACTTCTCACATGGCTCTAGATAAGCCTGTAAGCCAATGTCCTAATAGACAGGATGGTCCTACTGACCTACGAGCGGGAAGCTTACTAGTGCCTTGCTGTTGTAAGCGGTTTGGTTTGTTAGTTAAACTCCAGTAGCAACCCCGTGCACATTTGGTGGTTCCTAACTCTTCTGTCAACCTGCACAAAGACTCTTTGGACAAAGTCCAGAAAAATTACCTGTAAGTTGACAGAGCCAAGGGTGAGGAGGGGGGGAAGATGATATGCACAGCATATCAGGCAAACAGAAATTCTGCAAGTTCAAACTTCTCAGTAGCTTGATTTGGAAAATCAAACATGATGGTGGGTCTCTTTGTGGTCAGACACCTGACTGCCCAAAGAAACAAAACAAATTAACATAGAGTATGATGGTTGGATGGGGGGAGGGGAAGGGAAGCTAAAGTACATATTTACATTGCACTTCCTTTCAGAACCTTAATACACATTAGACTTCAGAAATGCTACCATAAAATTTGAATCATAATTCACATCCAAGTACAAGCTTTTTTATTTCATAAAAAAAACTAGAACTGCACCTGTAAACAAGTAATTCCACGACACTAAACTGCGACTTACACATAGGATTTGATAGTAAGAAATAAAATATACTGACAGAGAATATATTTTTTTTAAGAGCATTTAAACAACGATTTATGTTGAAATAGTTACTGAGGTGATAATTAATATTCACAGTTCCTTAGAGGTCAGCTAAACTTTCAGAAAACAGAGTTAAAAGTTTACATTTACAGATAGGCAACATTATAAACATTAATCCATGTAAGCTTGTTAAAGATAAAAACATCTACAGGCTTTAACATAAATGCACCAAATCTTCCACTTAGAATCATAGAACCATAGAAAGGTTACAGCACGGAAGGAGGCCGTTCGGCCCATCGAATCCGTACCGGTTTTATGCAAAAGCAATCCAGCTGGTCCCACTCCCCCGCCCTATCCCTGTAGCCCTGCAAATTTTTTCCTTTCAAGTACTTATCCAGTTCCCTTTTGAAAGTCACAATTGAATCTGCCTCCACCACCCTCTCTGGCAGTGCATTCCGGATCCTAACCTCGCGCTGTGTAAAAAGGTTTTTTCTCATGTCACCTTTGGTTCTTTTGCCAATCACCTTAAATCTATGTCCTCTAGTTCTTGACCCTTCTGCCAATGGGAACAGTTTCTCTCTATCGATTCTGCCTAGGCCCTTCATGATTTTAAATACCTCTATCAAATCTCCTCTCACCTTCTCTGTTCCAAGGAGAACAACCCCAGCTTCTCCAGTCTATCCATGTAACTAAAGTCCCTCATCGCTGGAATCTTTTCTGCACCCTCTCTAAGGCCTTCACATCTTTCCTAAAGTGTCCAGAACTGGACACAATAGTCCAATTGTGGTTCCAACCAGTTTTTTTTTATAAAGGTTCATCATGACTTCCTTGCTTTTGGACTCTATGCCTCTATTTATAAAGCCCAGGATCTTGTATGCATTTTTAACCGTTTTCTTAACCTGTCCTGCCACCTTCAACGACTTGTGCACATATACCCCCAGATCTCTCTGTTCCTGTCCCTCTTTTAGAATTGTGCCCTCTAGTTGATATTGCCTCTCCTCGTTCTTCCTACCGAAATGTATCACTTCGCAGTTTTCTGCATTAAATTTTATCTGCCACATGTCTGCCCATTCCACCAATCTGTCTATATCCTCTTGAAGTCTATTACTATCCTCCTCACTGTTCACTACACCTCCAAGTTTTGTGTCATCTGCAAATCTGGAAATTGTGCCCTGTACACCCAAGTCCAAGATATTATTATAATGTACTTGTAGAAGTAAATTTTTCATTGGAAGTTTTAAAGTTCTGGAGGCAACCCTCAAGCAAAACTGGAGAATATCAGAATTTTTTCCACTTATAATTGCAAATATGTTGCCATGATGTGGAGATGCCAGTGATGGACTGGGGTGGACAAATGTAAGGAATCTTACAACACCAGGTTATAGTCCAACAGTTTTATTTGAAAATCACAAGCTTTCACTCACCTGACGAAGGAGAAAGCCTCCAAAAGCTTGTGATTTTCAAATAAAACTGTTGGACTATAACCTGGTGTGGTAAGATTCCCTGCAAATATGTTGAATAGATTTCCATGAAAAGAAGTTAATCCTGTCTCAATTAAAGAAGAGCTGGATGATTATGTGGTAAATAGATATAATAGTAAAATGCAATTTGTAGAGGAGGCAAGGAGAGAAAATTGGAGGGAATTTTTTTTAAATTTGAAAGTAAGCAATGCCATCTTAATAAGTATGCATTGCACAGGAATGGGCTAAACAATGGCAAGATCAGGGATAATAATACCATATCAAGCATGTTATCTTACAGTAATACACAAGTGGGAAAAAATGTTTTTGTTCTATGACCCAAAGTCACATGCCAAAACTCAGTGGGCATTATGGAAGACCTGAAACAGAATGAAAAACTTGACTGGAAAATCTATTCGTGGACTACAAATAAATAATGTAAAAAATCGCTGAGGTGAGTTGAAGGCTGAAGTACACCTTCTTGAGATTTAGATGACACTTCTTCGCTCTCGTAGTTTGTGACATATAAAACAGAGTGCTTATAATAGAACTATATAGAAATTACAACACGAAAATAGGGTGTTCAGTCCAAACAGTCCGTGTTGGTGTTTATCCTCCAAACGAACGATACTCCTAATTCCATGTGCATGCTCTGTTCCCATATTCCTTATTCTTCTTTCCTTCAACCACGTATCCAACCTATTCTTAAATGTTCGCATGGTCTCTGCTTGAATCACCATCTCTGGTGATTCATTCCACATCCCTCTGTTCAAAATTGTTTCTCCTTCTCACTGTCCTAAATCTCTCACATTTAACCTTAAATCTAGACCCATCAATCACTGAAAACAGTCAGCTTCCATCTACCCTATCCCATCCATTCATAATTTTAAATACCTCTATCAAATCACTCTGTAAGCTCCTCTGTTCTAACAAATACGGCCTCAGTTTTTCAAGTTTCCCTCTGTATTTGTGTTTCCTCCTTTCAGACAGTATCCTACTGAATCTGTACTGTTGCCTCAACACAATTCCTATAATGTGGGGTCTAAAACTGCACACTGTACTCCAACTGTGGTTTTAGTGAGCTTTTATATACATTAGCCCATTACATCTCGACGTTTATATTCTATTCCTTTTGCCACAATACCCAGTACTCTATTATTTTTTTTATGACCTGATCCACAAGGGCTGCTGCTTTTAATGTCTAATGAACCTAAACCCCTAAATATCTCTGTCCTTCCTCATCACCCAGTTTTCCCTCAAAGTACATTTTTTTTCAAATCAGTAGGTACCTCCTCTCATTTACTGCCACTGAATTCCATTTGCCACTTTTTCTGGCCAATTCCACTATGTTATCAATTCTCCTTGCAGCTTCCTTTGGTTCTCAGAATTATTTACCATGCTTCATATTTTGACATTGTCTGCAATTTGGACACCACTCCCTCCAGCTCGACATCCAAATCATTGACCTTCACAGTGAAGAGAAACAGTTACAGAACAGAACCCTATGGGACAGCACTACCCATTTCCAACTACTCTGAGAAATTGCCCATAATTCCTACTCTCTGGCCTAGAAATTGGATTTCAAATTCAGGCCGCTGCATTGATGGCAGATGCCCACAGGTAGCTCGCGGGAGAGGGAGCAATCGGGAGAGGGAGGGGGCAATCTGAGGGTGCTGAGCAGGGACCAGCAACAGTCTTCAGTACTGCAGTGGAGCCGGGAGGATTACTCCTGCAACTCCCAGCTCTACATTCAGTTAGGTATTTTTTTTCCAAAAAACATACCTTTTTGGTGGTGTCCTCCAGCCGTCCCTTTAAGGACTGCTGGTTAGGTCGCATGTAGACCATGTTTTCCTGTACGCAGCCGGACCAGCGCCATTCAGGGCAGCTTAATTTTACAAAGGGGGCCTCAAATAGGCATTAGGCCCCCTATTGGTATATGTAAAGGGCCTAACGCCTATTTCAGGCGTTTGCCCCTTGTCGCCTCTTTTTCTGCCTTTACCAATATGGCGGGCGACGCACTCCTGGCATGAAATGAACGCGCTCCTTCCACCATATTGAATGCTTAGCTGCCTGAAAAACTGGCATGGCACCAACGAATTTCTAGGCCGCAGTTTCCTCCAACGGTCTCTTGTCTAGTCTTGAATCATAGAATGTTACGGAACAGAAGGAGGCCATTCGGCCCATCGTGCCTGTGCTGGCTCTTTGAAAGAGCTAATCAATTAGCTCCACTCCCCTGCTCTTTCCCCATAGTCCAGCAAATTTTTCCCCTTCAAGTATTTATCCAACTCCCTTTTGAAAGTTATTATTGAATCTGCTTCCAGCACCCTTTCAGGCAGTGCATTCCAGATCATAACCACTCACTGTGTAAATCTTTTCCCCTCTCATGTTAAGTAAATCTCCTCTGCAACCTCCCCAAGGCCTTGACATCCTTCTTAAAGTGTGGTGCCCAGAATTGGCCACAACATGCCAGCTGGGGCCTAACTAGTGTTTTATAAATGTTTAGCATAACTTCCTTGCTTTTGCACTCTATTCCTCTATTTATTTTGCCAAGGACCCCGTATGCCTTTTTAACAGCCTGCTCAACTTGTCCTGCCACCTTCAAAGACTTGTGTATGTACACCCCCAAGGTCTGTGTTTCCGCGCACCCTTTAAAATTGTACCATTTAGTTTATATTGCCTCTCCTCATTCTTCCTACCAAAATGAATCACTCAAATTCCATATGCACCAATTTAACTGAATTTCTCCCATCCACCATATCTTTCACCATCTCAAAGAACTCCATCAGATTTGTCAAGCACAATCTTCCTTTCTGAAATCTGTTTTGTTGCTTCTAATTATTTTCTTTTCATGTGGATGTTTAGTAATTATATCTTTAATCTTTACAGCTTGGTAACTCCTTTTCAGCCATCTATTACAACATGCCTCGTTTAACTTTTCTTTGGCATTCCTTTTCATAATCAAAGTCGGATTTTATTTGAAATTTTCTTTATGTGGTTAAGCAATTCAAAGCCGTCAGTGGGTAAACATACATTCCGAATTGGTCATTTTGAAATTACAATCCACTTTGGGATGCAACTGGCGTCAGTTAAATTGCACTGTTAGTAATATATTTGTGGCTAGTTTCCTCTTTGTTTAACTCACTGATATGTAACTTCCTTTGTTTAATTCCACACAATGCACTATGCAAATATATAGTGGCATCAATATTCACACAACTGTCAAATTTCATTGAAACTGTCTCTTAATAAATAATGGTGTTTTAAACAATTAGTGATCAAATAGCTGATTTACTACCTGGTTTGGTTTACTAAACATAAATCCATTCATACAATTATTGGCTTTAAAGTAGCCGATATTAATCTCACATTTCTGGTCATTTATAGAAATTCAAAAAGGTAGGAGTTAGGAATGAATTATAAACAACTTGTTTCAATTGAGCCAAGCTTGTTGTTGTCTTATTGGCATCTTTATTTTGTGAGAAAATTATTCCATTGATTTTACATCCACTGTCAAGTTGGCCCATTCTAAACGCCAATGGACTTGCACTGGGGCCTGTGAAGATGCAATAAGACTGAGCATCTGCATCAAAGCAATATTTGCTGTGAAGACACAAGCAAGTACGAGGCAAAAAGCTCTTCAATGTCTTCCACACAAAACTCCAAACACAGTTATGCTTATAGAAATGTGTATTTAAAAACAGCCGGTTAATAATGATGCAGATCAGCAACTACAACAGCATTTTATCTTCCATCTCTTTGTTCACAGAAACTTCTGGTTGTTGCCTTATGTACCCAAACTCCCTCTCCTCTTCTCCAATGGTAGAAGGATCCACAACTCCACTTTTCCATGATCTGATCCCTCAAGATTGTTACATAATACAACTGCTATATCTCACATAAATTGACTAAATATAATGAGTTATTTTCTAAGAATTCATATCTCACCAGTATCCAAAGTCTCAGGCCCATATTCTGCCCATTAAGATATTAACTTAGCAACAGTGTATGACCCATTTTGTGTATTTAGCTTAGCCACATGAAGTACACATTATAACATCTGAGCAACAGACATCACTGGATATTAGCAGTTGAATAACTTGCTTTCACTTTAACAAGTTTTTCTATTGCAGATCAAGAGGTACCATAATATTGACAAATAAATCATCTAATTATAGGGGAGCAATTCATACACAAACAGGATTTAGAATCTGAATGTTACAGGATGTTTCACATTATTGTGTTATTGCCAACCAACTGGTTCAAAAGTGAGGTACTTTTATTGGTCTAATTAATGATGAATCAAATGGAAATGGATGCTGATTGAAACATTACCTAAAAGAATGTCATCAAAATTTGTTTACACAAAAACATGCACAAGACAACAAAATAAAAACCCTGAGAATTATGAAAGTCTGAAGCAACACAACGCCCAAAAAGTTCACTTGAGACATTATAAAAGTATGCACACTCAAAATACTATAAGGGCAAAAGCCATAGTTTAGAATTTCGGCAATGAAATGTTGCAGGCTGAATTTGTGCATATAAGGACCTTCAATCCTGTGTGATTTTGATCAATATTTTTGGTAATATGCATGATCATAACCACATTTTGCTTTCTTTATCTATGGTCACGCGAATAATTAAAATTCTCATGTGCATTCATTGCATCAAGCATTTCAAAGGAATAATGCCTGGAAATGTAGGGGTTTAAACTGGATAACCTCCAAAAACGCCGGGGATCGCGGTACACGATTAACTCATGGTCATTGCATTGCAGGCAGTAAGTTAAATTGGTGCTGCCTGCTGTTTACCTGCTACCTGCACTGTTCATTGGCTGCTGGCATCAGCAGAGCGCCTGATATCGTGAGTGGCTCGTGCTATTTAAAGGCAGCCTGCACCTCTTAAAGGGGAGGTGCACTGTGGCTGCAAGAAGGGGTGAGAGTTCTTTGTGAACTGAACCTGTGCTGCAATATATTGAAGAATGGCTGAACATGCGAGAGAGCATGCAGCAAGGTTTTCTGATAATGCACTGGAGGCTTTGGTGCAAGAGGTGGAGAGAAGGAGGGACACTGTATATCTGCAGGGGGGCAGGAAGCCCTCCAGACATCTGCTCAGGAGGCAGTGAGAGGAAGTAGTGGCGGAGGTCAATGCTGGGAGTACAGCTCCAAAAACATGGATGCAGTGCAGGAAGAAGTTTAATGATCAGATTTGAGTTGTCAAGGTAAGTGAGTTCAATCTTTAAATGACATACCCTATCAACTACACCACTAGCCTCATCCACTGCTCAATTCACTATTCCACCATCACCCACCTACCAACAATCTCTATCAATCAGTACTCAACCCTTCAATTCAAAAGGTTTACCTCACCCTCACACAGCACTGTTGCCTCACACCCACAACTCACACACACGGGATCTGCACATGGTGAGACAGCTCCAACTTCGCACATGACTTTGCGCAGAGCTTGGAGCCCATCCTTTCCAACATGGAATGGGTGGTCACCTCCATCAGCACACCTATGGAACCCACCATGATGCAGCGTCTAATGACCGATGTCATAGCTTCCACTGCAGCACAAGCAGCTTCCATTAAAAGGTCTGACTGCTGCCACCGTGGCTCTGGGCTTCACAGCAGTCCAGATCACCAGGACTGCTGAAGTGCCGCCCCGGGAGAGTGGCAGTGGTTCCTTGGAAGCGGAAGCTGCTGTCCTTTCTCAAGATGACAGTATTGCTGCTCCCACTCCTGCCACTCTGCCAGTGCCCTTGCTGTTACCTGTCAGCCAACCAGCCAAGGCCGAGATGGTGCAGTCTGAAGATAGGCCCTCCCGGCCCAGAGCTGTTCGAAGTCGTCCTCCAAGGCCATCTGCAGGCTCCTCAATTGAAGGTCAGCAGTCTTCCACCACCTATGCTGCAGCACTGAGAAAGTACCTCGCAGCAGCACAAGAAAGACAGGCACTAAGGGAATGCACAAGGGTGAATAGTTTCATTTTGTATGCATTATTTAATGAGTAATTTGAATTTGCATTTGGTTTTGGTGGTGGTTTTTATTTCTGCAGTGAACTGAGGGAGGAACCAATATGTGTTGTCAGAAAGAGGACGAGGTGATGGTCAGTGATAGAGGAAAGGTAAGGAGCGCGGGACTATTGGTGAATGGGGAGATGTAGTCGAGGTTACTGTTATCGCTCATGAATAATCTGATCAAGTTGAGCCCTGACAGAAAGGGCCTGTCTATGTTGTAGCCTCTCTTGCGCTGCCTCCACTTCCTCTTGCACTTCCTCCTCCTCCTCCACTTCCACCCTCTCTTCCTCGTGTTCCTGCTCCTCAGCTTCTCACCTGATAGGTGGTGGCAAGGGCTGTTCCCTCATAATGGCCAGGTTGTGCAGCATACTACCACAAATCTTGATACCCGCTCAGCTGAGTACTGCAGGGCTCTTCCAGAGCGGTCCAAGCAGCAGAAGCATTGCTTGAGGATGCTGATGGTGTGCTCTATAATGTTCCCTGTTGCAGTATGGCTCTCAATGTAGGTCTGCTGTGCACGTGTGTGTGGGTTCCTGACCGGAGTCATAAGCAGTGTCATGAGGGAGTAACCCTTGTCGCCCAGTAGCCAACCTTTGACTTGCCATGCTGGTTCAAATACAAGTGGAACAGAGGACTGCAGCAGAATGAAAGAATCATGATTGCTGCCAGGATAACGGGCATTCACCTGCATGATGTGCTGCCTGTGGTCGCACACCAGCTGCACACTAAGTGAGTGGAATCCCCTTTCTGTTGATGAATGTGGCCAAGTTCAGCTGAGGAGCACGCATGGCAATGTGCGTGCAGTCAACGGCACCCTTCACCATGGGGAAGCCAGCAATCCGTGCAAAAACTCATGCTGGCTCATCCTGCTTGTCTCTTGGAAGAGGGAATGAGGTGACCTCCCTTACACTGCAGTGTGCTGCAAGCTGCAAAATGTTGCTTATATCTCCAGCAGCAGCCTGAAAGGAGCCAGAGGCATAAAGGTTAAGAGCCACAGTCACCTTGACAGCCACAGGCAATGCTGTCCTTGCCCTGCTTAGAGGCTGCAGTTATGGCTGCAGCAGTTGACAGATTTCAGTCACCTCTTTTGTGAACCAAAGACGTCTCATGCACTGGTCATCAATGAAGTTGAGGTAAGAGAATTGCTCCCTGAAGACCCTCTGCAGATATGGCCTCCTGCTGAGTGCCTTGCTCCTCCTCCCTCTCCTAGCAGCTTGTCCTGCCCTGCGTGGCCTCACTTCATTCTCCCAGTCATGTTCAATTCCCAGAGGAAGTCCTACCAGGGCACCCACGTCTGCAAGCAACATTTTTCAGCACAATATTTTAAATGGCACAAAAAATACTGCAAGACCAGCCAGACCACCCCTGCAGAGTACTTAAACTTTAGGCAAGTATAGGAAACCTCCAAAAATGTGTACAATTGTACCAGCAGCCAGAAGAAATAATCTAGCATCTATCCTGTAAGTAATTTAAATAGCGTTGGTGGGGGGGTCCTTCATGCCTGGTTATACAGGGCGTTGGCTGGAGTGTGGACTTGCAAAATGGCAGAAGTGGCTTCAAATCACACTGATTCGCGTCATAATCTCCCTGTTCTGCATGCTGCTGGCAGTCGTTAGGCGCACGCAAACCCCTTCACCAGGATGTCGTTCTGCGCACTTCCCTTCAGAAGTGTGCATGCGCATCTTGGACCCTATTTCAGAGTCTTAGGTACCCGCGTAACGCCTAAAAACGGGCGCTACATGGCCAAATTTAAACCCCATAGTCTCAAGCAGAGTCATACTTCAGGGCTTCCACACATTTGTGTTGCAAAAATTAGTAATTGACTGAAATGAGGGATTACCTGTTAAATTACCAATCAGATGTCCAGTTGACTGCGTGAACAAATCAAAGCCTTTAGAAGGTAATACCAATGAGGAACAAGTAAGCAGCAGAAAATTGGGCTATCAAATCACTCAATCTTCTTTCAAAGCTACCAATCTCAAATTGACCAGTCAAATATCCCATATCATTAACTTCTCCACCACAGACCTGCCTTTCTGTCTGGAAATTGGGGTTTCAGTTGGAAATTTGACTTGGAGGTTGGAATTTTCAACTGCTGTCAATAAATCCTCAGTGTATGAGAGAAAAGAGAGGGGGAAGAGAGGGGGAAGAGAGAGAGAAAAAAAAAGACACACCATGTGGGTTGTAGTATTCACCCTGATTCCGCAGAACTACAATACCTGGCACACCACGGTGGCCATTGACTTTATATGACAGCAAGGTAGAGAAGAACTAGGAATTACAGCACATGTGGGGAAATTCTAAGTCTGCATGTGCGAGAGAGAGAAAGAGAGAGAGAGATGCATTATGGGAGGTAATAAACAGTAAGAAAATTTAACTGGGATGTATAACCAGAAGAGAGCAAAAATCTCAAGTAGAGCAATAATGAGTCTGTTTAACAACAACTTGCATTTATATAGCGTCATTAATGTAGTAAAATGTCCCAAGGTGCTTCACAGGAGTGTTATCAAACAAAGTTTTGACACTGAGCCACATAAGGAGATAATTAGGACAGCTGACCAAAAGCTTAGTCAAAGAGGTTTCAAGGAGCATCTTAAAGGAAGAGAGGCAGAGAGGCTTAGGGAAGGAATTCCAGAGCTTAGGGCCTAGGCAGCTGAAGGCGCGGCTGCCAATGGTGGAGCAATGAAAATTGGGACCATGCGAGGCACTGATATAGCTATATCTGAATACTGTATACAATTCACATTGTCATGCTACAGCAAGAATTTCCAAGCATTAAAGCAGTGCACAAAAGGGAAACCAAACTGATATCTAGCTTAAGGCATCTGGGCTACTTCACACAGAGGGTGGTGAACATGTGGAATAGATTGCCCAAGAAAGGTTAAGAAGACAGATAGCATGAACATATTTAATGGGGACTTGGATAGCTATTTGAGGAAGTAGGTGACTAAAAGGTATTAGTTTTTGAAACCAGCCAAATGAATTCCAGTCTTTTCTGGTCCCGTACTTCCCTAAATTCTTAGGTTTTGGGGAGAGAATAACTAAGTTATTTGCAACTTAAGCAAATTTTTGCCAAGTCGTAGGTAAATAGTACTGTAAATATTATAGTTGTGAGGCCTGTTTCTTTCAATATCAGTAATATTTTTTACTTCAAGTCACAAAGTGATCTACTACTTCAGTAAATTTGCTGTTCTATAGCGTGTGGCGAATTAGTGTCACATTTTGACTGCATTGGGATTGTAGTAAACATAACCGACCACATTCCAGATCCCGGATTACCCACAAGCTGCAGCACTAGGCAGGGGGGAATCTTCCAGTCCCTAATAAAAACAATGTTGTCAATTCCTGAGGCTACCATTCACAACCAAACCAAGATGCTTATTCAAAACGCTTTACTGAACTTATTTCTTTGATTTCCCCTGTAAAGCTCCCTTTTCCCAAACTGTGGTAAATGGATTTCAATGTAGGCAACTGTGAAGTCATCTACTTTAGACCTAAAAAGGATAGTTCAGAGCACTTTAGGAATGGTGAAAAGCTGGAAACAGTGGAAGTCCAAAGAGACTGGGTCCATGTAAATAGCTCATTAAAATGTCATGGACAGGTACAGAAAAATAATCATAAAGGCTAATGGAATGCTGGCCTTTATATCTAGAGGACTAGAATACAAGGGGGTAGAAGTTATGCTACAGTTATTCAAAGCCCTGGTTAGACCACACCTGGAATACTATGTTCAGTTCTGGGCACCACACCTGAGGAAGGATATACTGGCGTTGGAGGGAGTGCAGCGTAGATTTACTAGAATGATACCTGGACTCCATGGGTTAAATTATGAGGAGAGATAACGCAAACCAAGCTTGTATTCCCTGGAATTTAGAAGATTGAAGGGTGATTTGATCGAAGTTTTCATGATATTAAGGGGAACTAATAATGTAGATAGGGAGAAACTACTTCTGCTGGTTGGGGAGTCTAGGACTAGGGGACATAATCTAAAAATTAGAGCCAGGACTTTCAGGAGTGAAGTTAGGAAACACTCCACACACAAAGGGTGGTAGAAGTTTGGAACACTCTTCCTCAAATGGCAGTTGACGCTAGCTCAATTGTTAATTTTAAATCTGAGATTGATAGATTTTTGTTAACCAAAGGTAGTAAGGGATATGGGGCTAAGGTGGGTATATAGAGTTAGGTCACAGATCAGCCATGATCTTATTGAATGACGGAATAGGCTCGAGGGGCTGAATGGCCTACTCCTGTTCCTATGCTTCTATGTTCCATCAATAAACTCTTCTGTCTGGCCAAGAGTTTATTTTCATCTGTCCACTAACACTGGATTCAACAGAATTCCTCCTTAGCAGACAGCAACCATATTTTTTCTATTCTTTTTACTCAACATTTCCCACTACCTTATATCTGCTCTGGTGCCTATTTCTGTGCCTACATTTAAAAAACTTATTAAACACCATCACGTGCAAACTCCTTAACTTGTTTTCTCAGATTTCATGCCTCCTCTCTTGACAATTCCCAAATGTTCTTGCCTAATAAGGTTTGAACTTCCACTTCCACACAGACTTGTTTCTCAGTTCTCTGAATTGTTTCTCTGAGGAATTACTGCTGGAAACTCCAAAGGAAAAATCACATTGGCAACTGTCATTTTAAGTGCATTTTTTCTTAATACCCTTTGCTCTATCCCATAGGTGTTCTAAAATGGTTTCAGAGAAGGCACACTTGGTTGAATGTGAAACTTTATTTAATGTAAAATAACACTGTGACACCAGAAATTGATGTTTTGGTATCATATAAACCTGAGTGTCAATATTAAAACCTGTCCAGTTTTTCTGTATGAAACTAAATGTAGTTATCCGAAGAAACCAACAGAAGTGCATTTCAATAAAAATCTACACACAATTCAATATCCCAGCAGCACTGCTAGACAGAAATGATGGGTTATGATGATATTTTTTGTTCCGTGTGTAAAGAAGCTTTTTAAATTTTGAACTCAGAAATATTAGGGCCCTTTTTAACTTGGCCGACCTGTTGGAAACAGGGCATTAGCAGCCCTAAAATAGCTGTGCTACACTTAACACCCTGCATTATCTGTTGTACCAGGCAGTAATGCTGAAGAGGCCTGAAAAGGTAAGTACAGAATTATTTTTGTGGGGCCAGGAGAAGCAGGAGTGGACCTCCGGGCTCCAGAAGAATATTGTGGGCTGTTGCTGCTCTAGGCCCTCCCCCTCTGCAATTGTTCCCCCCGGCCTACCTACCTGCCGGCTGAACCGATGTCCGGATTGCCCGATATTGTGCTGGCCCAGAGCTACAGCAGGACTTCCATTTGGGACGTGCAGCTTGCTGGTGGCATGTAATGAGGCCCTGCCCTTGAAGCGGTTCGGGCTTCCACTGGCTGGAATGGGCTGCCTGCTGCCCGGCCATTCCATCCCTGGAGTTAAAATCTACCCAATTGATTTTTTTCCCCCGCACCTCTCCTGAAAATAGTGTGTTACGTTACGAAATGGTTCCATGGGTGACAACTACCCTCCAATATTTTTCCCAAGTGGCCATTCCTCATGTGAAAATCTAGCCAGTGAGTATCAGCTAGTTATTCAACTGCAGTGACAGACAAACATAAATGTTCAAAATAAGAATCTAAATTTATTTCTAGCTAACAGTTTGCTATTAAACTGTTAGCCAGAGATACGCAGGGCCGGCACACCCGGACGTCCTATCGTATCAGGCAATGGAACCCTGTGTGAGAACCTCTCTGGATACATCGAGGGCATCCTGAAACCCATCGTACAGGGAACCCCCAGCTTCTGTCGCGACACTGCAGACTTCCTACAGGGGCTCAGTACCCGCGGACCGGTTGAACCAGGAACACTTCTCACCACGATGGACGTCTCGGCACTCTACACCAGTATCCCCCACGATGACGGCATCGCTGCGACAGCATCAATACTCAACACCAACAACAGCCAATCTCCAGACGCCATCCGACAACTCATCCACTTCATCCTGGATCACAATGTCTTCACCTTCGATAACCAGTTCTTTACCCAAACACACGGAACAGCCATGGGGACCAAATTCGCACCCCAATACACCAACATTTTCATGCACAAGTTCGAGCACGACTTCTTCACTGCACAGGACCTCCAACCAACACTATACACCAGATACATCGATGACATTTTCTTTCTATGGACCCACGGCGAGGAATCACTAAAGAGACTGCACGATAACATCAACAAGTTCCATCCCACCATCAAGCTCACCATGGACTACTCCTCAGAATCGGTTTCTTTCTTGGACACACGAATCTCCATCAAAGACGGGCACCTCAGCACCTCACTCTACCGCAAGCCCACGGACAACCTCACGATGCTCCACTTTTCCAGCTTCCACCCTAACCACGTCAAAGAGGCCATCCCCTATGGACAGGCCCTGCGAATACACAGGGTCTGCTCAGACGAGGAGGAACACGATGGACACCTACAGACGCTGAAAGACGCCCTAGTAAGAACGGGATATGACGCTCGACTCATCGATCGACAGTTCCGACGGGCCACAGTGAAAAATCGCATAGACCTCCTCAGGAGACTAACACGGGATGCAACCAACAGAGTACCCTTTGTCATCCAGTACTTCCCCGGAGCGAGAAACTACGCCATGTTCTCCGCAGCCTTCAACATGTCATCAATGACGACGAACACCTCGCTATGGCCATCCCCACACCTCCACTACTCGCCTTTAAACAGCCACCCAACCTCAAACAGACCATCGTTCGCAGCAAATTACCTCGCTTTCAAGAGAACAGCGTCCACGACATCACACAACCCTGCCACGGTAACCTCTGCAAGACATGCCAGATCATCGACACAGATACCAACATCACACGAGAGGACACCACCCACCAGGTGCATGGTTCATACTCCTGTGACTCGGCCAATGTTGTCTACCTCATACGTTGCAGGAAAGTTCCCCAGAGCATGGTACATTGGCGAGACCGTGCAGACACTGCGACAACGGATGAACTGACACCGCGCAACAATCACCAAACAGGAGGGTTCCCTCCCAGTCGGGGAACACTTCAGCAGTCAAGGACATTCAGCCACCGACCTTCGGGTAAGCGTACTCCAAGGCGGCCTTCGAGACACACGACAACGCAAAATCGTCGAGCGGAAATTGATAGCCAGGTTCCGCACCCATGAGGACGGCCTCAACCGGGATCTTGGGTTCATGTCACGCTACACGTTACCCCACCAGCGAACAAATGTTATCGGTTTTTAATATAACGGGTCAGTTGCTGTCTTTTCTATGTTTCTACCTCTCTATCTCTGTTTTTTTTTGGTGATTTGTATATTCTGAGACCTTGCAGGTAACACCTGTCTGTCTGCACACTGATTGCCTTGGCAATGGGCAGTTGAAAAAACTGTCTGTAATCACCAAGCATTGTTCTGTGATTTATAAACGCGATTTCATTTCGAGGATTTCATTTCCAACAACGTTCACCTGAGGAAGGAGGAAGCCTCCGAAAGCTTGTGAATTTAAAATAAAATTGCTGGGCTATAACTTGGTGTTGTAAAATTGTTTATAATTGTCAACCCCAGTCCATCACCGGCATCTCCACATCATTAAAAAAGGGGTTAAGAGACTCTGTGCTGTGGAGTGATCAAGCACACTTTCTTTTCATACTTCGGACCTAGATCTGTATCTAGCCCAGATTGATGGGATAAAAGTCTGTGCTCTGTTGGCTCTGCCATTGCTTGTGGATGCCAGCTTCTAGTAGAAAATTGCCACTGACTTTCCAATCTCAGAGAGGCTGTAAGGATGGTTATTATAATAGCAAAAGAGTACGTCATAAACCGTCTCCATTGCACTCAACTAAACAAGCGATGTCCAAAATGTACACACCTTAACACGATGCGCCTGCCATTAAAAAACCATTATGAAGCAAAAAGGGGAATAATAAATCATCCTGAACTGAAACTGTCTAAACATACTGATGTTAAATGAGATGTGACCTTATAAAACCGACCTTATGCATGATAATTTGCACCACAGGAAATTAATGGGCTTTGTATATCAGGAAAATTGATTTTATATGGAATCTGAACTTATTGAGACTTGCATAAATATGCACAATGGGGTTAAGAGTTTTATAAATCACATTCAGGCAGAACACGCACCAAACCTCTTGTATTATCACATTTGTACCAAACATCTTACTGAAGAATGTTCATTTACAGAAAATAAGCCCACTCAATTGGACAGCTAATATGAAAACAATTAATGTTGAGGCACATTTTGCTATTTTTGTTCATTTAACAACCCTTGAGGGAAACAAAAAATTGTGCTCCATATGCTGCCATATCAGGAAAATGTGACTATGACACTTTTACAGTGCTCTTAGCCACGTTAAATGGATTTTTTAATATGAAAATTGTTCCAATTTAAACCAAGTACAATATATCCATTAAGAACCAAGTTTGATTGAATTCAAATACAGAACATGACAAATTATATTCCGTGTAAAATGCTCATTTTTTTTTAGTAATTTACCCAATGAAAGTTCAAAATGACTTTAAAGTATTGCAGCTATTACTCATCCAAACTAGATGATTAAAATTCTGACTGGCCGTTGCCATATAAATACATTCACAAAAATAATTCACACCCAAATCCCATTTGTTTCCTTAGTTAATCTATTGCAGAGGAGATAATTAATTTTTTAAAAAAGGTAGTAATAGCGATATTTAAATTTAACTTGATATTAAGTACTTTTTGTTCCATTTATGGCTGACTTGCCTGGCATGGCAATGACCAGGTAGACCAGAAAAGTCTGTGCTTATTTAGGTAATCTTATTCCTGTCGCTGATCCCCACCTACTGCTGGAAGTGTGCAGAAGCAATTGTTGGCTAAAGACAAAATTTGACTTAGCCGAGATAGCTGCTGCCCCCTCATGAATATTCACTGCTGATATTCACTGTTAGGTTCACATGTTAAGACAGACTATTTGGGCACAGCTTGCTACACAGTGCCTGTTGAACCATGCCTCAGTATGAGTCATATACTTCAGCACAGGACCGGTAAGTGGAAAACAACTGCAAGCAAATTGGAGGAGGGAAAATATTTTGAGAACTAGTCATAAATTGCTTTGTAAGAATGAATGCACTGAAACAGAGTTGTTGTATTTACCACACCTACAACTCACTATGAAATTAGAGTTATGGAATTACAGTGTCGGCATATTTAAAATAAGTCAATAATCCATTTCATCATTTAAAGAATGTGTAAAATGCGACAATGTACAGACCAGTAAATACTGGTGCTAAACATTCTTAAAGCAATGAACTTCCGACATGGAAAATACCAGTACAGGATCAGCATCTTGGGTGTAAAATCACTGCTGCATTATACAAAATTGTGGTTTATAGGACAGCATAACAAAGGGAGAGGGTGGCACCTCTATTATCCTTTGCTTTCCAGAGGTATTTTACAATTATTACAGTTAGTTTAGTAACATTCAAAAGGCATGAACGAAAGAAGGTTATTCAGATCACTGGGTTCTGAGCACACAGCAAATTCATCCTAAACCAGTTTCAGCACTTTCTAGCCACGATACAAACCTCAGCATGACCTAAAGTGAGTGAGCTGCTCTTTTTAAAACTAGGTCAACATATCCTCAAAGTTTGGATCCAAACAATGACTCTTCCCCGCCCATAAAAATGAATGCTTAGCAATTTGGATACCAGGAGTATCTTGGGACAGAGGGATTCAGTAATAATAATGAAACAACCCCAACCAAAGTTATGAGCAATACTCTCAACCATGAAGCATTATTCCACCCTATCCTCTTCGACCTCTCTGCAGCCTGTGGCACGGCTGATCACACTATTCTGCTCCAACGCTTCTCCATTAGAAACATAGAAAATTTATGGCAGAGGCCGGCGCCATTCGGCCCGTTGTTCAGTTCGGTGGAACTGACTTTTCTTTGTTCCACTCTTGCCTATTCAATCGTAGCCAGAGTATTTCTACAAATGGCTTCTCTTCCCAGCCCTGCACCATGTCTTGGGAGTCCCCAAGGATGCGTCCATGGCCCCCTCCCTCTTCTTCATCCACATTCTGCTCTTTGCACACGTTGGTTCAACTACCACATGTACAATGATGACACCCAGATCCACCTTCCTGCCATCTTTCTCAACCCTGTCTCTGTGCTGTTAGTCTGTATGTCTGACATTGAATCCAGCTAAAAATTGGGAAGACCAAAATTATCTTTGGCCCTCACCACAAACTCCATATCCTCCTCACTGACTCCACCCTTCTCTCCAGCCACTGAACCAGACTGTTCATAACCTTGATGCCTTATTCAACCTCATATCCTCTCTAACAAAAGATCACTTGCTTCCACCTCCATAATATTGCCCGCCTCTACCCCCATCTATCACTGAAACCTTCATCCATGCCTTTGTCACCTCCAGACTAGACTATTCCTGGTCAGCCCCTCCCTATCTCTGTAACTTCCTGCAGTTGTACACTCCCCCAAACTCACCATTCTTCTGATTTCAGATTTTTGTGCATCCCCCTTCCCTTTGTCCTACTATTGGCAGCCATGTCTTCAGCCGCCATGCTCTGGAATTCCCTTCCTACACTCCCATGCCTCTTCAACTCCCTCTCCTCCTTGAACACCTTCCTTAAAACTCACCTCCTTTATCAAACTGTTGGTCATCCCTCCTAATATCGTCTAAGTCTTGGCATTCATTTTTTTCCTTACACCTCTGAAGTGCCATAGATTTTTTCAATGTTAGAAGTGCTATATAAATGCAAGTTGTTGTTGAAATGCTGCAGGAAACTACCATTTGTTTGAGAACTAGCTTGCTTGAATTTCAAAGAAATAATTAAATACAAAAAAATCTAAAACCAGGAAGGCTTCAAAGCTAAGACAAAGGTAGTAATCTTAACTGCTGAGTGATACTCACGTGAATGTTGCTCCTAAGCTTCTATCCAATCATAGAATCAGAGAGGTTACAGCACGGAAGGAAGCCATTTGGCCCATCGGGTCCACGCCGGCTCTATGCACGAGCAATACTAATCTAACTGCTTAAGACAAAGTAAACAAAGTGACCTGAGCTAGATTTGGTTTGGGTTGCTCACGGTTTGAGAAAATCAAAAGGTGAAAATTCAAAATCTACCATTCTATACTTTTTTGATACCATAATGCTTCCATACATATTTTGAAACTTTAATATTTGGAGGACTGGGAGCCAATGTTAGTCAGCAAGCACAGGGGTAATAGGTGAGTGGGACCTAGTGCGGGATAGGATATGGGCACCAGAGTTGAGTGTAGAGGTGACAAATGAATGGATGGGGGTTTCAGCATCAAATGGGCTGAGGAGGGCGATGTTAGAGGTAGAAGTAGGCAGTGTTTGTGATGGAGAGGATGTGGGGTCGAAAGCTCAGCTAAAGGTTACATAGGAAGCAGAATGTGCAAACAGCCTGAGACAATTGCCAGGGAAGGGGATGAAATTGGTAGTGAGGGCACAGAATTCATGGCGGTGGCCGAAGACGATGGCTTCAGTCTTACCAATGTTAAACCGGAGGAAATTGTGGCTTATCCATGACTCAAAGCAGTTTGACAACAAGGAGGCAATGGAGGATTTGCCAAGAGGTGGTGGTGAGGTAGAGCTGGGTGCCGTCAGCATACATGTGGAAGCTGACCCCATATCACCAAGGGAGAGCATGTAGATGAGGATAATGAGGGGGCCAAGGAGAGATCCTTGGGGGACTCTTAAGATAATGGTGTGGCGCGCAAAGAGAAGTCATTGCTGGCTATGATCGAATAGGTAAGAGTGGAACCAAGAGAGTGCAATCTCACAGAGCTGGGAACAGAACAGAACACTGAACAATGGAAAGGCGTAGGATGATGATGTTGTCGTCCATGTCAAAAACTGCAGCGAGGTCGGGGAGGATGAGGAGGGGAAATGCATCATGATCAGTCACGGAGGATGACATTAGTGACTTTGGTTAGGGCTGTTTTGGTGCTGTGGCAGGAACAGAAACCTGACTGAAGAGATTTAAACATGGAGTTGCAGCAGAGAAGGGCATAGATTTGAGAGGTGACATGTTTAAGAACTATGGAGAGGAAAAGGAGATTGGAGATGGGGTGGTAGCTTGCAAGGACAGATGTGTGTTTTTTTTTGAAGAGGAGGTGACGATGGCAGTTTTGAAAGGGAGGGGGTCAGTACCCGAGAAGGGGGAACCATCTACAATGTCAGCTTGCATTGGGGCTAGGAAGGAAAGTTAGGTGGTCAGAACGTTAGAGGGGATAAAGTGAAGGCAGCAGGAAGAGGGTCTCAAGAATAAGATGGGCTCAATAGGGCGTGTGGGGAAATCGGAGAGAAACTAGGGAAAGATTCAGGTTCAGGGATAGGGCAGGGAGGAGGTGGGGTGGGGGGGTGGGTGAGATTGGTTTGGCGGGGAAGGAAAAGGGGGGAAGCAGCAGAGCCAGCTGAATGGATGGTCTCAATCTTAGTCACAAAGAAGTCCATAAGATCGGCGCATTTGTTGGAGGTAAGGGTGGAGGGGCAGGGGAGAGGGGAGTAAGGCGAGTGCTGGTAGTAGGGAAATAAGCTGGAGGTTTACTTTGTTGTGCAGGATGACCCTGGATTAGTGGGCAGTTTCGGTACAGGAGAATGAGGCCAGATAGTGCTTGGTGTGGTCCATCCAGTGACGGAGGGCTAAATCAGTTGTGAGCCAGATACGTTCAAGTCAGTGTCCCTTGGACTTGAGGAAGCAAAGATGGGGACTATACTAGAGGCATTGATCAGGATGGGAGAGAGTAAATGTTTTGAGGGAACAAAGGCATCAAAGGTGGCTGTGAGCAAATGGTTGAGCAGATCAATGCCTGCAGAAGTACTGTGGCGTATGGAGGACTAAAGGCTAGGCCCCCCCTCCTTTACCTATTCTGTAGCTCCTAAAAATACTGCAACTTGGTATGTTTATTTTCCACTCCTGCCTAGTTTACAGCCAAGTTTCTGCTCTTATGTCTACAGCTAATTCCAGTTTACTTCCCATTGCATTGCAATACATTCATTTAATTTTTTTCCCTCATATTTATCACTACTCTGTTTCCATATTTGTTTTGTTCAATGTCTTTATCCTGCTTATAACTGGTTGATTTGATTCTCCTCCTCTATTCGCTTTATTCCTTCTGCTAATTTTTTTTTCTTATTTGTACATTAACCTCAGAAATTTCTACCTTCTCTATTTGCTCTTTCTGATTGCTTTTATTTTTCACGTGCATGAAGATATTATCAAACCATAGCAAGATGCTGAAAATCTATACTTTCAAACTGCACGCTACCAGCAACTGCCTGCTGGAAGAATCCACTCAGTCGGAATGGAACCAACAGAGATTTTAATATTAACCATCCAACTGCTGAATCCCTTAAAAAAAACTACTAGATTATTTATCTTTAAAACTTTCATTAAATGCACTTTCCAGATGAAATATCCTTATCTTATACTTCTGGTACCATTATGCATTATACACTGTTTTAGATCAATGAGAGATGAAAACCTCAACAAGTAAATTTCAGAAACATATCACAACAATGTACCTGTGACTGCCCCCATCTCCCCTCTGTATCTGTCTCCATCTACCCCCCCACCCCAGTTGCTGCCCCAATCCCCTCCCATTCTACCTTTGTGACTGCTCCCATTCTCCTCTCATCTCCCTCCTGTGACTGCTCCCTCCATCTCCCTCTCAACCCCCCTTCTCTGTCTGATCCCCACCCATCCTCTTCGGTATAATGGGGTAATTTCCGCTTTGGGTGCAATCGGGAAATTGCACCCAAAATTTGTTCGAAATTGCCCTGGTTAGGTTACAGTTCAAGTTTCCACTAACATTCATTTGCATAATCATAAACGTGATCTTCAATGAACCAGTGCACTCGTGCAGCATAATAGAAAGTAATCGTTTCTTTTTTTTCTTTTCATAAAAAAGTATTCCTTGATGCATCTAAGAGTCGTAATCTGGTGCAGTTTTATTAATACATCTGAAAATGGGTTTATCACCAAAAATAAGGATTTTTATTAAGAGTGTCCAGTCCTTAACCTGATTTAAAATCACTGAAAATTACGTTAAAAAACTATACAGAACCATTTACTAGTTTCATTGGTGTACACGAGTCAGTTTCTTAGTAAATTAAATATTTTTTGATATGAAGAAACTTTTAAAACGTGCCCACTGGTGCCTGTGCGCCTAAGAAAATGAGCACAATTTGAAGAGCCTTCCCAAATGGGTGCAATCGGCAGAATCTCACAACATCAACCTGGGGGTGTGGCCAGTTTTGTGGGCGGGGCCTGATCCGGGCGAACTGAATCTTAAACTAGCGAAAAAAATCATGGAAAACAGGAACGTAAGTGGTTTTGGGCTTAACTCACTTACATTTAAAATTCCCCGATCTTTTGTGTTGGTTTGGCTGATTTTTCCCAGATTGCACTGATATTACTGGCATAAACGAGTGGAAATTCTACCCCAATATATTTATAGAAAGTAAAAAAAAAATCTCTTCCCTTCAGCACCTTGTCGATTATCTTGGCTCTCGTCCCACATCGGCTTTTTAAAATTTCAAGTCCAGCCCCATGCCAGTTCTGGGCATCGACCCGAGGACTGTCCTGAGTGTCATCACTCCTAACCCTTTCTTATCACATGGTTATTTATAAACATTTAATTTCTGAACATCTGTTAAAGGAGCTATAAAAATATGTAAATTATTAATTTTAACAAGTTAGACATTTTAAAAAGTCTGTTAATGTGACCAATGGGTAAGTACTTAACTGTTCCTTCATTGTAGAATGTTTCTACAATATATTTTGCACTACCAACAATTGATCTTTTTCTTTCCTATACATACAAATAAAATACAACTAACCACCTCTAAACAGGTTAAGATTTTAATCTGTTTGCAATGTCTGTAATTCTTTGTAAGTGAACCAGTGAAAGCAACAAAGTAGATTAGAATTCGGCTCTTTTGTCTCTAAGACTGGTTTGAATCAAACCCAAAGTGTGGGGATGACTATCTCTGCTCTCTGAACAGTGCCAACCAATATGGACTGTGGAAAGCCCTCTGACCTTTGCATAATGTTCAGTGGGATGCCCCATGGATTGGAGTTGGGACCCGTCCTGTTTCTAATTTACATTAAGTTGGATTCAAAAGCTCAAACCAAACTGATTAAATTCACAGACAATACCACACTAAGAGTTGCAATTGAATCTGAGAGGGCAGCTCAGTAACTACAAAACCAAACAAAATATGTAAATGTTAGAACAATGGCAAGCTCATCGTGGCACCTGTTGATGGCTATCCCAGAACAACACAACTGTCACACTCTTAATGAGCACCGCACACAGCTCCTCCTCACGTCTTCCCATCCCTCTCCCCTGTTCTGCTGCCCCTCTGAGCTCGCTGAAGAATCATTAATTACCCAGCTCCATATCACCTTTTTACCTCAGACTATGAGGAGTTTTAGCTCTTGTAGGGCCAAACCCCTTGCAGGCAGGCAGAATGCTAGACTGAAGGGCAATTTACTGGGAAAGGAGGGTCATAGCTTGTGACATAGGTCTCAGTGTTTCCCTATTAAGGTCATTCATAGAGGGATTATCCTCATGTGGCCATATCCTTCTTTGCCTTACATCAGCACTGGTGGGTCACTGTGGCCAAACACTGGAAAATACTCTCTGAACTGCAATCCACCTGCATAGGTGCTCATTCAAGCATCACCTGTCCACCGATGACTCACTATCTTTTTTTGGTGTTCCTGTCAACAGTCTAGGCGCCTCACTGATGACTTCATTGGTCAGCTGTCTGGTTACTTTCCTGGTGCAATTTACTGAAGCTCCAGTCAGCTACCTATACCAGACTCTGCTGGTATTGATACAGAAGGTGTCCTGCTGTCCCAGAACATCAATTGGCCAAAAATGACATGAACAGCATAAGAACACCATGGACCAGAGTATACCTCAGTGACTGAAGCAAGTATGAAGTCCCTAATGTCCTTTTTCCCAAGCATATGAACTTCAGCCAGTGTATCCTGTGGAGGCACTCCTTATAGCAGTGCCGACTAATAGCTGATTTATTCCCTGACCTCGTGTCACATCTTGGGATTTTTTTTGACTATTTTTCCACAGACAAGATTTGGAAAAGAGTTACATTTAAATGCTGGGATTTTAAAGAAAAGTTTATTCAAACAAGTTTAATAAAATCATTGCAATGAAAGATGCTTAATATGCTAATGAGGCATTATACATTGTTTCCCCAAAGACTCTCATGTAGGCACAGACCAATGCTGTCCACAATGATGTACTGTAGGCGCTCTGAACTGGCAGCAGAACTTCAATAAATTGCCAGAAATAAAAACTCACAGAGTGCTTTTAAGTAACGAACTAACAAGAAATAATTAAGGTACTGGCACACAGCTATTAGCAATTAAATCTGATGTATAAGTCAATATTCAATATTTCATGCCTCGAGTTCACTGGGTGGTACTTAAGATTATTATTTCAAGCCTCTCTAAAGGCTGAGCACATAAATCAGACTGACATGGTAGTACTGCAGGGCTGCTGTGTTAAAGAGACATTAAAACTATAGCCCCGACTGCCTGTTCCGGTGGACATTAAAGATTGTTGGGTACTATTGGAAGACAATCAGGGAGTCCCTACCAACATTTCCAAAAAGGATTCACAAGGATGACACCAGAACGGAGAGGATATACTTGTCAGGAAAGGCTGAAAGAGGGAAGGCTGAGGGATGACCTGATAGAGGTCTTTAAGAATATGGAAGGGTTCGATAGGGTAGACGTAGAGAAAATGTTTCCACTGGTGGGGGAGTCCAAAACTAGAGGTCATCAATAGAAGATAGTCACTAATAAATCCAATAGGAAATTCAGGAAAACCGTCTTTACCCAAAGAGTGGTAAGAACGTGGAACGCGCTACCACAAGGAGAAGATGAGGCAAATAGCATAGAAGCATTTAAAGGGAAGCTAGATAAGCACATGGGGGAGAAAGGAATATAAGGGTATGCTGATAGGGTTCGATAAAGTAGGAAGGGAGGAGGCTCATGTGGAGCATAAATACCGGCATAGACGTTGGGCTGAATGGCCTGTTTCTGTGCTGATGACTCATGTAATTCGATTTCCATCTCAACCAATACCATCAAAAACAAACTATGCATCTCACTGCTGTTTATTGGATCTTGGTTGCCAGCAAGTTATTAGATTTCAAATTAAGTGCTATGGGCTGTTTCTGAGAGGTGTAATAAAGAGCTGTATAAAAGTCTTTTCTTTCCCTTTTTTGCCTATTTTAAGGCATCTACAGCAAATATTTATGCAGCACTTAAGAAATATGAAATAGGAGAAGAAGTAGGCCACACGGATCCTCGAGCCTGCTCCGCCATTCAATGAGATCATGGCTGATCTTTGACCTCAACTCCACTTTCCCGCCCGATCCCTATATCCCTTGATTCCCTTAGTATTCAAAAATCTATCGATCTCAGTCTTGAATATACTCAACAACTGAGCATCCACAGTCCTCTGAGGTAGAGAATTCCTCTGAGTGAAGAAATTCCTCATCATCTCGGTCCTAAATGGCCGACCCCTTATCTTGAAATTATGACCCCTAGTTCTAGACTCCCCAGCCAGGGGAAACAGCCTCTAATCTGTCAAGCCCTCTAAGAATTTTATACGTTTCAATGAGATCACCTCTCATTCTTCTTAACTCCAGAGAATATAGGCCCATTCTACTCAATCTCTCCTCAAAGGACAACCCTCTCATCACAAGAATCAATCTAGTGAACCTTCGTTGTACCCCCTCTAAGGCAAGTCCAAAACTGTACACAGTACTCCAGGCGTGGTCTCATCAGAGCCCTATATAATTGCAGCAAGACTTCCTTACTCTTATACTCCAACCCCCTTGCAATAAAGCTAATATACCATTTGCCTTCCTAATTGTTTGCTGTACCTGCATATTAAATTTCTGTGATTCGTGTACAAGAACACCCAAATCCCTCTGACTACCAACATTTCTTGGCCTCTCACCTTTTAAAAAACATTCTGCTTTTCTATTCTTTCTACCAAAGTGGATAATTTCACATTTCCCCACATTATACTCCATCTGCCACTTTGTCACCCAGTTCAGTTGTTTATATCCCTTTGCAGCCTCTTTGCATCCTCCTCACAGCTTACTTTCTCACCGAGCTTTGTATCATCAGCAAACTTAGATTCATTACACTCGGTCCCCTCATCTAAGTATATATTGTAAATAGCTGAGGCCCAAGCACTGATCCTTGCGGCAACCCACCAGTAACAACCTGCCAATCCAAAAATGACCCGTTTACTCCTACTCTCTGTTTTCTGTCTGTTAACCAATCCTTAATCCATGCTAATATATTACTCCCAATCCCATGAGTCCTAATCTTGTGTAACAACCTCTTGTGTGGCAACTTATCGAATGCCTTTTGAAAATCCAAATATACTACATCCACTGGTTTCCCTTTATCTACCCTGCTAGTTACATCCTCAAGAAACTCTAATAGGTTTGTCAAACTCAATTTACCTTTCATAAAACCGAGCTGACTGCCTAATCATATTATGATTTTCTAAGTGCCCTGTTACTACGTCCTTAATAATAGATTCTAGCATTTTCCCTACTACTGATGTCAGACTAACTGGCCTATAGTTCCCTATTTTCTCTCTTCCTCCTTTCTTAAATGGTGGGGTTACATTTGCTACCTTCCAATCCAAGGGGACTGTTCTAGAATCTAGGGAATTCTGGGAGATCAAAACCAATGCATCCACTATCTCTGCAGCCAACTCTTAAAACCCTAGGATGTAGCCCATCAGGTCCGGGGATTTGACAGTTTTTAGTCCCATTAATTTCTCCAGTACTTTTTCTTTACTAATCTTAATTAAAGACTAAAATTAAAGACTTTTATTTATAAAAGGACCTCATCAGGTTCAGTTTAAAATGGAAATTGTTCTTCTGTTGATTTTTCCTGCTCCTCTCCTAAAGTTGGTGAGGTTCCTCTTGTATCTCATCCAAGTGACATTTCTTCATGTGTGATACTAGACAGCAAGGGTCAACAGGTTGTTTTTAAACTGTGGGAGGGCCAATCCTGTCCTCACCTGTCATCCACACATGCACACTAGCAGAGATCACTGGATAGTTGTTAGGATGAAGAACTCTGACTAATTCCTCCCCCCTTCCTTGTGCACGGGTGCTAAGGCCAATGGTAACAACCCAGCAACTGATGAGTCCAAAGGTCTTTTAAGTGATCAAATCACTTTTGTTCAAATTTCTTTAAGTGGTTGCTGGCCTTCACCTTTGTCACTGATCAGTTCCTTTCAGGATGTTGACTTGGGGGCAGTGGAATGGCACTAATCAATTCTGCTGCAGTTCTTGCAGGTCGGCTTTGTGGTGCTGGGCAAGAGCTAGTCCAGGTAGAGCCATGGGGTAGATAGGAGGCAAGGCCTTCCCAAAACAACCCTTTCACTTTATTAGCCCAGAATTTCCTGGAGAGTTGCATCTACGGCGTTGGGATTATTTTCATTACAACATAAAAAACAGGAGCAGGAGTAGGTCACACAGCCCCTCGAGCCTGCTCCGCCATTCAATAAGATCATGGTTGATCTTCGACCTCAACTCCACCTTCCCACCCGATCCCCATATCCCTTGATTTCCCTAGAGTCCAAAAATCTGTCTATCTCCGCCTTGAACATATTCAACGACTGAGCATCCACAGCCCTCTGGGGTAGAGCACTCCAAAGATTCACAACCCTCTGAGTGAAGAAATTCCTCCTCACCTTAGTCTTAATTGGCCGACCACTTATCCTGAGACTACGTCCCCTAGTTCTAGACTCTCCAGCCAGGCGAAACAACCTCAGCATCTACTCTGTCAAGCCCCCTCATAATCTACTCAATCTCTCCTCATTGGACAACCCTCTCATTCCAGCGCAAAAGTTTCAGGAAATTATGGCATAAGTGAGTTATGTCATTATTCATGCTGCGCCATAATTGCCTAAGATTTCTGCCCCGCTCCGCCAATACCCTCACCAAAACCGTGAAAAGTCCAGTCCCAGTCAAGTCAATGAAATTGCGAAATTCCTGGATAGCTTTCCTCCACGGTAGTTTTCTCGCAGGTGAATGTATTTAAATTCATGAGTTCAACATAATTGATTACAGTAAAATAAAATCTCTGCTCTTCCTTGATATATTTAACTCTAAGCTAAAACCCATCAAAACACTACTTCTTCATCATTGCACGTTAGGTTTAGTGTATATTGTGTGCACGGTGTAGGGCATATGCCGTAGATGGAAGTGAGAGTAGAGGTAAAATTCATTTCTGCCCATATTCAACACACTCGCAGCGCATGCCAGAAGCCGGAGGCCCAAGGGTCGTCCGAAATTGTGCCTTGGACCCCATCTGAATAATTCCGATGAGCTGCAGGCATCTGATTTGCTGAGGCAGCTCACTGGTTTCCTCTGTGCCAATTTGGGCTGGCTGCGACGCCAGCAGCGACAATGGCTGCGGCCCTCAGGTAGGTCCTGGGAGGTGTTGGATAATAACTTTGGGTGAATGTAATAAACCAGAATGGAAAGGGTTAATCAGGGTAACAGCAGAATTTGATGGAGTTTGCTAGCATAATACTGCCAATGCTTTGGTTTGTATATCATAAGGTCGCTGAAAATATTGTCGCTATGTGCAATTTTAATATTTAATATAGTTTTAAGCCACAATATTTTGAAGTAGCTAACCAACATCTGGAACAAGCAAGACAGTGTAGAAATGCCCTTGTGGTAAATGCTGAGGTTGGGTGTATTGAAAGGGTCCGTTGATCTGTGGATCTACCGACTCCCAACCTTGAATAGTTATCAGAGAGGGAAAGTATGTGTTGCATCGGACATATTTTAGCTACCCTTGGGGCCCGGGACATAGCCCCGCAAAATTGGACCGTTTTGGCTCCGTTTTGCACCTGAGAATGAAGTTGAATTTCTCCCCCGGTTTGTTAATCTGAGACTTTGTAGATAATTTAAATTACTGATGTCATCTTCTAAACAAATGGTAAAAAAAAATGCACTTCAAAGCCTGGAGCTTTCAGCACTAATAACTGCTTTTTGTTAATGCTTACACAAATTTTCTCATCAGCCCAGAGGTATTTCAGTATGGGTTGGATTTGGTCTCCGTCTCTTGTGTAACTCTCAATACTAAAAGGATATAAAGAAAGTCTTGCATTTAGATAGCGCCTTTCATGACCTCTGGATGTCCCAAAGCGCTTTGTAGGCTCCCTGCTGATGGCTTGGTCCATGTGAGTTATCCCGGGAGGAAATACCTTCCCGTGGAGCAGGGATAGAGGGAGTGACAAAATCTTGTACATTACTATTAAATGAGCATTTTAAAAAAATCATATTGTAAAAAATGAAACCCAAAGCAGTGCAAGTACGGCAAATATATGGGCTGTGGGTCAACTACATGTGCTTGACATTCCTGTCAGTTAACTATCTCCAAGGTGATACTTTAAAGATCAGCAATCTGCAACACAAACCTTCTTTTAATTACTTGATATCAACAGTCAGTAAAATTTCATTACAGATCAGTCAATCCCATTTCAGGGTTATGACCTTGTGTGAACAACCCGCATTTCTGACATCCCCACTAGTCAGCAAAAATGACAACTTTGAGGATCTGTAAAAGTTTAATAATCAGAAGTCACTAAGTATATGGAGTTTAAATGCATGTGTAAATGCTCGATGTTCCGTGACTGGTTATTTGCAGTGATGGTTACACAATGACATGAGTAGCATATTCAGTGCATTTGCTATATCTGGGTGTCCTGATTCTGTTGCCGTTCTGCAGTCTGCTCTTGAGCAGGCTATTGTGAATAGTTCACACTGCTCATGAGAGATGCATCTAAGTCAGGAATTTTATTTTGTCTTCAGGAGCTTTGAAACTCCTGTCAGTGAGTTAGATGCCACAGAAAGGTTTCAGTATTCACAGAAAAACAATTTCAATTATAAAACACGAATGAAAGATCCTGAAATCTAATGTAGTAAAAAGGAATTTAACTTGTTCACTTGCTTTGAAGCAGTGGCTGTGGTCAAAGGCCCTTATTCAGGGCTATTTTTCAGTTGTACATCCTCTTTTGAGGGCTGAGAGAACTTTTTTTGTAGTTGTTTAGCAGTTTTTCTGAATTTTATAGGTTGGCATATATGGGCACAGGTTTCAAAACAGGTGGGGAGGCACTAGGATGAATCTACAATGCAGAAAAATGATTTGGTCATAGATATGGTCAAAGCACTTCTGTGCTTTGACCATATCTACGACCAAATCATAGATATAGATCATAAATCATAGCATTTCCCAAATCTCAGCGTATGGTCTCAGCTTCAGTTTCTGTCACAGATTGAAGAAATTTAACAGATCATTTACCCCTAGAGTGGGGAAAAAAGATGCAAAAAGCAGACTCTGTCCAATCAGTCTCCTTAAAATAACAACAAGCATTTATAAACTAATGTGTGTTGTTATTGCAATTGTTCACCTTGTATTTTATATTTGCTATTTTCACACAATCTATTCATGAATACATTTGAGATATACATTACAATATTTACCATATATTCCTTATTTCCTACAGGTTTAAAGTCTGAACTTTATTATTAAGAACAAAAATTGGAAATGCTGAAAATAGAAAATAGAAAATGCTGGAAATACACAGCAGGTGTGTCAGATGTGAAAAGAGAAAAAGATCTGTCGATGGGTTTCCACCCAAAACATTAACCTGTCTTTTCTCTTTTCAGATGTTGATTGACCTGCTGTATATTTCCATCATTTTCTGCTTTTCAAGTGAAAACCTTTCTGGTTATATAAACATAAAGTTACCTCATATATAACTCTCCCATGGTATTGCTCACATCCAAAATAAAACAAATAGAGTTTATCCCTTTTTGTAAGTATCTCTCTATGAGTCTTCCATTCTCTAATTATTTCTGATTTACGCTCCTAGTTTTTTGTTCATTTTCCACTCTTTCTCTCAGCATACTTATCACAGCCTTTTTCGTTACCTCTGATCTTGATGTGTCTACAACTCTTTCTCATTTTCTCCTTAGTGAAAGTCTCCCCTTGTCGCTGTCTCCTCCTTTCTGTATCTCTTACTATCTGCCTGGATCAGAATAATGCTGAGATCAGGTATGTGTTTATCTTGATGCCACTATTCCACTCTTACCATCTGTCTGCCTATCAATTTCTGTTTTTCTCTCTCTCTTTCTCTGTAGGTCTGTTTTTCTGCTCACCTATCAGAACTGCCAGCTTACTTGGGGTTCAAAATCTCTGACACCGTCAGAAATTATCTTATCTCTTTGGCAACGGGTTGCTGGGGCATTTTGCCTTGCCGCTTTTGTGCAAGGGAATGAGGTAGAGGGAGCATGCTTCGGGAGAGAGTGGGGGCTGAAGTCTGAGGTCAAGGCAGGAAACCACAGAACGATAGTTGGGCCAGAAGTGCAATGGTGCCAGTGAGCAGTAATCCATTAACTGTCACAATGCTAGCCGAGGGACAACAATGCTCAACATAATTTTACTGGGTAATAAAGCAGTCTGTTCCACTTGAAGGCTTGAATTTTGTATTAGCGTCCTTGAATTTTTCACTGTTGAAGCTAAATGCTATTCTTACATCTATATTTAATTGTTCTAAAGATCTGTCTCATATTTCCTGTCCTTTGTTGTCTTTACCAATGAAAATAGACTCAGTCACCTGAATATTTCTTTAGGTCTTGATCCCTTAAGCCTGGAATCACTCTTCCTTGTACTTTTTCCAATGCATCTATGTCCTTTTTGAGGGTGACTTAAACTGTAGCCCATACTCCAGAATAGGCCACCCTAGTGACCCATGTGTCATTATAATTTCCTCAAAGTTGTACTCCAATCCGTTCGGGATACATTCCAGTACCAAATTTGCCTATTGGCAACTGGTTCACATTGGTGAATAATGAAAGTAGAAAATAACTAATCAATTAGAAAGGGAAAAATAAGGAGACTTAACCAATGTAGAACACAGAGAAAACACAACCAATCAGGAAGAAAAAAACTGACAAATTCAACAGTCCCAAAGTAGATGATAGTCACCACAGAAACAAAGAAATTTTACAATATAAAGATATATCAAACACACACACTATCTGTATAGAATGTAGAGTATAAGATTGATTTCTATCAGTTTGTTTTACATATTTTATAAACAGTTCATATTGATCGACTCAGTGCTAACTGAAGTCCTCACTAGTCTGACAGACATATGAAGGAGGAGGACAGGTAAAGACCAGTTGATTCATCAAGCCCATTCCATCCGGGCATAGTGTAACTTCTGCACACCATCATCTCCATTCCGTCTCCCTCCCCCAACCCCCAATGAAGTCGTGCAACCTTCTGAGAAAGGCAAGAAACGTGGGGGAATACCTTAGGCAATTTAGGGGAAGTGCCTCTTTGATCTCCAAACACAATCAAGCAGCCTCCAGCAGAAATGGTGATTTGGTGACAACTCCCGAGAACCAACTTGTCTTCTAAATGTAGATATATTAGCCACTCTCAGGAACTCGTCTAGCTCCTTTTTGAATACTTGCTGGCAACTTATTCTAGAGGTCGACAACTTTCTATGATAAGAAATACTTCCTAGCATCTAACTTAGTTCTTTGCGTTTATAACATACTTATGCCCCCTGGTCCTCTCTAACCTATCCAGTTCACATAGTCTATCTATAGAATCACATAGAATGTACAGCACAGAAACAGGCCATTTGGCCCAACAGGTCCCTGCCAGTGTTTATGCTCCACACCAGCCTTTTCCCACCCTTCTTCATCTAACCCATAAAAGGAGTACAGGAACAGAGAGATCTGGCAGTATATGTGCACAAATCATTGAAGGTGGCAGGGCAGGTTGAAAAAATGGTTGAAAAGCATTCGGGATCCTGGGCTTTATAAATAGAGGCATAGAGTACAAAAGTATGGAAGTCATGGTGAACCTTGATAAAACACTGGTTCGGCCATAACTGGAGTATTGTATCCAGTTCTGGGCACCGCACTTTAGGAAAGATGTGAAGGCCTTAGAGAGGGTGCAGAAGAGATTTACTGGAATGATTCCAGGGATGAGGGACTTTAGTTACATGGATAGACTGGAGAAGGTGGGGTTGTTCTCCTTGGAACAGAGAAGGTGGCGAGGAGATTTGATAGAGGTATTCAAAATCATGAAGGGTCTAGACAGAGTAGATAGAGAGAAACTGTTCCCATTGGCGGAAGGGACCAGAGAACATAGATTTAAGGTGATTGGCAAAAGAACCAAAGGTGACATAAGGAAAATCTTTTTTTTTTTACACAGCGAGTGGTTAGGATCTGAAATCACTGCCCGAGGGGGTGGTGGGGGCAGATTCAATCATGGCCTTCAAAAGGGAACTGGATAAGTACTTGAAAGGAACAAATTTGCAGGGCTACGGGGAAAGGGTGGGGGAGTGGGACTAGCTGGATTGCTCTTGCATAGAGCTGGCGCGGACTCAATGGGCCGAATGGCCTCCTTCCGTGCTGTAACCTATGATTCTATAACCATATTAACTATACTTCTATTCATTTCTCCCTCATGTATTTATCTAGCTTCCCCTTAAATGCATCTATGCTAGTCGCCTCAACTACTCCTTGTGATAGCGAGTTCTACATTCTAACCGCTTTCTGGGTAAAGAAGTTTCTCCTGAATTCCCTATTGGATTTATTAGTGACTATCTTATATTTATGGCCCCCAGTTCTGGTCTCCACGCAAGTGGAAACATCTTCTCTACATCTACCTGATCAAACCCTTTCATAAATGTAAAGCCCTCTATCAGGTCACCCCTCAGTCTCCTCTTTTCTAAAGACCCTCAGCCTGTTCAGTCTTTCCTGATAGGTATAACCTTTCAGTTCTGGTATCATCTAGTAAATCTTTTTTGCATATTTTCCAGTGCCTCTACATCCTTTTTTTAATATGGAGACCAGAACTGTTCATACTTAGACTGACTCTAATCCTTTCATTATTTTAAAGACTTCAATCAAATCTCCCGAAAATCTATATGCTTTTCTAAAGTAAGAAGTCCCAGCTCTCTTAGACAATCCTCATTGCTGGTGTCTTTAAACGAGGCATTAATCCAGTGGCCATTCTCTGAACTTTTTACTGGGTTTCTAGATCCCCCACCATTTGAGGGGACCAAAACCAGACACAGTATTCTAGATGTGGTCTGTACAAGGCCTTTTACAGAGAAAGGATTACCTTTCTAGCTTTATATTTAATTCTCCTGGCAATACATCCTATTTGCTTTTGCAGTAGCCTCATTGCTTGGTTATGGACGTTCAATGACTTGTGCACGATAACCCTGAGGTCCTTTTCCCGCTCAGCAATCTTCAGCACACAACTCTGCATGGTATATACATACCTGGAATTGGGCCTGGCCCAGTAAAGCTCCCCCTTCCCACTGAGAAGAAAAGTAACCCTAGCTCAGTGCCAAGTAGGGCTTCCCCTCCCACCTCCTCCAACATGCCCTGCTCCCCTCCTCTTCTTCCCTTCCCGCTCTCTGTCCATCTCCACCTCCTCCCCCTCCCACCCACCGCGCCGAAGAAAATAACCCTGGCCCAATGCCATACAACAACAACAACTCGCACTTATATCGCGCCTTTAACATAGTAAAACGTCCCAAGGCGTTTCACGGAAGCGTTTTCAAACCAAATTTGACACTAAGCCACATATGGAGAAGTTAGGACAGGTCAAAGAGGTAGGTTTTAAGGAGCATCTTAAAGGAGGTGAGAGAGGTAGAGGCGGAGAGGTTTTGGGAGGGAATTCCAGAGCTTAGGCAGCTGAAGGCACGGCCGCCGATCAGGGATGCGCAAGAGATAAGAATTGGAGGAGTGCAGAGATCTCGGAGGGTTGTAGGCTTGGAGGTTACAGAGATAGGGAGGGGCGAGGCCATAGAGAGATTTGAAACCACAGATGAGAATTTTTTTTAAATCGAGGCATTCCCAGACCGGGAGCCAATGTAGGTCAGCGAGCACAGGGGTGATGGGTGAACAGGGCTTGGTGCTAGTTAGGATACGGGCAGCAGAGTTTTAGATGAGCTCAAGCTTATGGGGCGTAGAAGATGGGAGGTCGGCCAGGAGAGCATAAGAATATAGTCAAGTCTAGAGGTAAAAAAGGCATGGTGGAAGTAGGGGGCCTTGGTGATGGAGCGGATATGTGGTCGGAAGCTCATCTCAGGGTCAAATAGGACGCCAAGGTCACGAACGGTCTGGTTCAGCCTCAGATAGTGGCCAGGTAGAGGGCTGGAGTCAGTGGCTAGGGAACAGAGTTTGTGGCAGGAACCGAAGACACGGGCTTCGGTCTTCCCAATATTTAGTTGGAAGAAATTTTTGCTCATCCAGTACTGGATGTTGGGCAGTGTGACAAACAAGAGACAGTGGCAAGGTCAAAGCAGGTGGTGGTGAGGTAGAGCTGGGTGTCATCACCCCTTCATTGTCTTCTGTTGCTCCTTCTCCTCCAGCTCTCCTTCCATCTGGCTCCCTCCTCTTCCACCATTTGTCCCATTCTCTTCCCCATTCACATCCCCACCCCCCACTACCCTCCTCTCTTCTCCCCTCCTGATTCCCCTCTCTCACCTGGATCCACTTATCCCACCGTTTTATAACCTGCTTGACCTGAACGATGGACTTGGTCTTGACTCAGCGTGTAAAGCCATGGGAGATCGACTAGTACATGTTTAAAAATACCACATGGCATTTATACCATTTAAATATCTTCCAACAGAAATGCAATGCCGAGCCTGTGCATGAAATACTGAGTAAAAGTTTTAAAAAAAAACATTGTACAAGCAATATCGACTGAGTACATGTTTGTACGTGATCAAGATTATGTGGCTCCATTATGGGAAGGTGAGCACATTTTATGTTAAGTATTCTTGTTCTATATTACAAATTGAAGAAACATGTTACTTGGTACAATTCCTTTTCTTTATAAGACTATTGAAAAAAAAATGCCAGAATATTTTCTCATTATAAGAAAACAATTAACAGAATACTTTACCTGTAATGCACAGTTCATCATTCTGACTGTGTAGTCAAATTGTTGGTGATCCAGTATTGCCCGATTTTGTTGAACATGTAGACTTAGCTCCTGTATGAGGCACTGCCGAGCTACCCGACCCTTCAGGGCACGCAATGCAGCTGGAAGGGTCTAGCAAAGGAAACATAATAATTGGAAATGTAAGCTTTATAACAAAATCCTTAAAAGTATTTAAGACAGCTGTGAATGGACATTTTACCATTATAATGCCATAAACTTGTCACTACTAGAGGATTTTATTTCAAACAGCAATAGATTATTTATACGGACTCTGCCCATACATCAAGTGGTCATAAAACTTAACAATTTTTCAAATTGAACTCCGGAATCCTTTCTGGGTTACTTTTCTGTGAGATGGTACGCTAAGTATTAATTGATCTGCTGCGTAGTATCAAGTCACTGTTTTTTGTGGATCTCAGATAAATGGTTGTAATTGCAAAATGCAATTCCCAAAGCATCAGTAAAAAAAAATCCTAGAATCCCATGCAATGAAAATGGATTTACGACTTGATAAGGCCAATTCCCTGATGATTGGAAAATCTCAGTAAGGAGCATAGCTCGTAGCAGAGTGTTGGTCATCTGAGCTAGGCATTTGGGGATCATCACAATCTCATTAATTTAAATAGACAGAAAATCAAGGACTGCAGGTCTCCTGACCAGCATTCTCTGCAAGCACTGCTTCTCACCGGAAGTATCCTTGAGAACTCAACCCTATTCAGTCACCCTAAACATTAATATCCACAAGTGCTTAACTATTGTGGAAAACAAAATGCTATTAAAAAAATACGGTCCTTAAAAATACGGTACATAAGTAACCCAATCCCCCTTGTTGTTGAATTACCCCATTTATACTGCAGAGAGCATTCAGCAACAATGGGACGAGAGTGATAGAAGTACAGTAGCTTAGAATTCAGAAAAAGGATTTCAAATCAATTGCACAAATGCAATTTGCATTTTACCAGTCTGTCTGGGACATTCCCTGATGACAGGAAATGATTTATTCAGACTCAAAATACTGAAATTGAATTGCTAGTCTGCAATAGCAAGCTGAGAAGTCAGTGCTCTTGTCTGTGGCAACCTGTAGTACAAGAGAGCATTAGATACAGTTTACAATGTTAATGAAGATGGGGGCATAGCATTAAAAGAATACTATGGAAAATGCAGTGAGTGATTTGGGATTCTGAACAATATATTTGTTATGTCAACATTTAATCTGTGCCTATTACTTACATGTTAAGAAAGATAAATTCTTAAGCATATACAGGGCCAGAATTGGCAGTAGCAGGGCATCTAATGGTGTCTGCCATTAGTTAAGCTTGCCCCTGCACCCTTCAGCTCAAAAAAATGTTATCCACAAAGTTGCTGAAAGTGCGAGCTGATAACAGAGCAGCGAGGGAAACAGGACATCTGGGACCTGAGTGAACAGGGCAACCAACAGGTTATCTCCTTAACAAGGATTAGAAAATAAACACAGGAAGGACTGAGAAGGGTGAATTAAAGGGGGCGAATTCAATGTCAAATCAAGTACAGAAAGAGAAATAAAGAGAGGGAAAGAAAAATTGGATTGAGAGAGAGAAAAAAGAAACAGAAAGGAAAAGTAACAAAAATGTAAAACTTTAAAATTTAACATTTTTAAAATCACCCCGAAAAATTCAAAACCTGAAGGAATGAGATGCCACACTTAAAATAGTTCATTTTCAGTACAAGAGCGGTTGATTGGCAGTAATTAACAATTAACACATCATTAAAAGGGTACTTACGTTACTAATTACTAGCCCTAAATATCTGCAGCAGGTTTAGTTCATATCTACTGTACTTCATGGCATTCATTGCATTTTAATGATGGGCAGACAACAAAATGGCCTTTACGTGACGCTTTCGCGAAGCTAACGGCACCGCGGCGCAACTGGGACAGCAACTTTTGGATATTTGCATTTAACCGCACATCTGCTCCTCGCCTGAAGTTGCTGTACCATTTACGCGTAAATAACGGCAAGCGCCATTAGCTCCACCGTTATTTTGACAGCAAATTCTGGCCCATAGTTTTAAAAAGATGTTTTTTTACAATACTGATCATCAACTAGGAAAATAGGATTTCAGCTATACCAGGTAGCATTGTTATTAGTACTCCTTTATAAAGATATCAATTTCAGTGCGTTAGTGATTGTTGGTATCAGAATATATTAGCTTGCAGATTTTTCTCTTCGAAAAAGCAATGCTGAGCCATTACATCAGTACTAACGTCACTTTATCTCTTTTGGGCCTAGTAACTTACCCCTTATTAAGTCATAATCGCTCACATTTAAAAAAAGAGAAAAAACAATACTAAAAGATTATTAGAGTAATATCTAAATGGGGTAGAGGGTCAGAGGGATCTGGGGGTACAGATACACAAATCACAAAGTAGCGACAAAGGTTAATAAGGCCATAAAAAAAGCAAAGTACTGGGGTTCATTTCTAGAGGGATAGACTTGAAAAGCAGACAAGTTATGTTAAAACTTGTACAGAACCTTGGTTAGACCACACTTGGAGTACTGTGAACAGTTCTGGTCTCCATAGCATAAAAAGGATATAGAGGCATTGGAGAAGGTGCAAAAAAGATTTACGAGGATGAATTGCGAGGTTATACCTATCAGGAAAGATTGAACAGGCTGGGGCTCTTTTCTCTAGAAAAGAGACAGGGGGAGACCTGATAGAGGTCTTTAAGATTATGAAAGGGTTTGATAGGGTAGATGTAGAGAAGATGTTTCCACTTGCGGGGAAGACCGGAACTAAGGGCCATAAATATAAGATAGTCACTAAATAAATCCAATAGGGAATTCAGGAGAAACTCCCTTACCGAGAGAGAGGTTAGAATGTAGAACTCGCTATCATAAGCGGTAGTTGGGATGACTCACATGGATGCATTTAAGGTGAAGCTAGATAAACACACGAGGAATAGAAGGATATATTGATGGGGTTAGATGAAGAAGGGTGGGAGGACGCTGGTGTGGAGCATAAAGACCGGCATGGACCTGTTGGGCCGATTGGCCTGTTTCTGTGCTGTACATTCTATTTAATTCTATGTAATCTTTGCAAAAGATCTGGTGCTAAAAAGAGATACTAATGGTGACGCTCACCAACAACTTAACTGACTATTATATTCTGCAGTCTCTTTAATCTGTTGATTCAAAACACTTTCAGCCTCAAAATAATAGTGTAAGAAATAGACAAGAAAGAGTTACTTTTTAAAAAAAATTAGGCTTTTAGAAAGGAGATAAATCTGGTATCAGTCAAATCTATCAACTGTATTCCAAGTAATCTTTAACTTGAAGTCCCAAGACATGTTTAATGCAAGAATGAAATAAACTTGTGATAAAAATAACTTCAGCCAGCCAAGTCCTCTTCTTCAATCAACCCTAGATTACTTATACAAAGCAACAGCTAGGATTCGGATTGTTATTTGTTTCTGCTTGGCGATTTTCTCTCCCCTCCCCACTGGGGTAGAGTTTCGTAGGCGTCAGTCATACTTCAGTACATCAGCCAACAACAACAACTTGCATTTATACACAGTCTTTAATGTAGTAAAACATCCCAACACATTCACAGGAGCGTTATCAGACAAAATTTGACACCTAGCCACATAAGGAGATATTAGAACATGTGACAAAAAGCTTGGTCAAAGAGGAAGGTTTTAAGGAGCTTCTTAAAGGAGAAGAGAGGGAGAGAGGCGGAGAGGTTTAGGAAGGGAATTCCAGAGCTCAGGGCCTAGACAGCTGAAGCCATGGCCGCCAACAGTGGAGCAAAGGAAATCGGGGTGCACAAGAGGCCAGAATTGGAGGAACGCAGATTTTTTGGAAGGTTGTAGGGCTGGAGGAGGTTACAGAGAGAGGGAGGGGTGAGGCCGTGGAGGGATTTGAACACAAGGATGAGAATTATAAATTTGAGGCATTGCTGGAACAGGAGCCAATGTAGGTCAACGAGCATAGGGGTGATGGTTGAGCAGGACTCAGCGCAAGTTTGGATACGGGCAGCAGAGTTTTGGATGATCTCAAGTTTACGTAGGGTGGAAGATGGGAGGCCAGCCAGGAGAGCATTGGTATAGTCCTGTCTGGAGTTAACAAAAGCATGGGGGTTTCAGCAGCAGATTTGCTGAGGCAAGGGCGGAGACGGACGATATTACAGAGGTGGAAGTAGGCAGTCTTGGTGATGGAGCGGATGTGGGTTCGGAAGCTCAGCTCAGGGTCAAATAGGCATTATTCATGTGTGAGGCCTGATCATGAGTGTCAGTAGGCTATTTACAACGGGGGCATCACTGCCCGATCCTATCCTCATCTGATGTCCACACATACTTCCAGCAGGAGTTACCAAATGGCTGATATTCCCCACTCTAACCAAAGGGCATTTAGGCAAATTATAGCAATCCTGCAGCTGCCCCTTCTGAGAACAGCTAACTGAGCATAGTACTGGGATTTTTGCTCGTCTATTTGGCTGGCCTATACACTGGATAAACTTGCTGAGCCGTCAAGGTGGCCTGCCAAAGTTATTGAGGGGCTTACATAAAGGTTAACACGGGGTTGGGTCAAGAAACTTTCTTTGTGTACAGCTATTCAAGAAACCATTTTCTATCACATTAAACAATGAACATTACCAAGGAGATTACAAACTAAGAACAGAAAAAAATGTGAAGTGTGTCATATTTTATGATGGTGAAAAAATGCCACCATGATCTACAAAAGTTCAAATATTCTTTAAATCTGATATGAATTATAGAGTGAAATGACAGCCCAGATCTGCTTTTTGGTAATCATAACATTTTTAACATGTTTCTGGCATTCGCTCCACCACATTTCATTACACTATGGAGAAGCATGCCTGAAAACCAACTTCATGGAACTACTAAATCCCAACAAAAAAAAAGTCACGCAACTGGCCAGATCTCAAAATGAGGACGACAACAAGGCCAAAGACAACAAATGGAATTCATGGGTAGAGTGCACTTTTGCCTCTTTTCCTAAAATGACTAGCAGCAAGTCATACTGATAATATCTATACAAATGTTATCACAAATTGCTAAAATGAAAGCAATCCACTAATTTTATAATTCAAAAGTTATAATGTATTCAAAATTACAGGACAAAAACACTGAAGTGAGAAGTTGATATTTTATTTAAGGAAGTTAACTAAAAATATTTGTATGCAAGTTAATAGTCACTTGAAAAGAACATATTAATAAGACTTTTTACCTGAGTATTACTTTGTAAAAGATTATAATTTTTTTTTAAAAAAAGGTTTCCTTCCCTCCTACCATACACCATAATCCAGCTCAGGGTGAAGCCAGGTGAACTCCTCTCAGGTCAGTAGTAATGCTAATGCAGCTTTGTAATGAGCAATTAAGTGCAAAGTTACCAGGACAAAAATTCACCTGCCACTTTTCTCTCCCTGTTAGGATTACCCATCTCTTCCAGAACATAATATCTTACTTATTCAAACTTATATATTTTCATGCCAAGCAACAGATGAGATAACCCACTAATGTCAGGTGACCTTGTTCGCTGCTGGGCCTATAAATTTGTTCTAGGCGGTATTCATAAATTCCAATTTTTTTCTCCAAACTAGATGTCGACTTCTCCTCCAGCTTCTAGTCCAGCACCTGCTTTGGAATCCTTTTAAGTGGCTTCCTCATGAAGTCCCCAGACAGCTAAGCCTTCTTTCTCTCCTGCTGACTGGCTTGCTCTGTCTGGCACAGCATGACAACATTCTTAATCAAGTCTTGCCATCTTATCTTCAATATTCTTTTTAAGCAATGAGTGCGGAAAATATAGGGCCATTTCCCCAATCTGAGACAAAATCCATCCGTGATTTCAGAATGGCAGCCTGATCTCATTGGATTTGGTGGTACAGGCTATATGCTCCCTGTATATGGAATATTCTGCAGGGATGCTTGTGTAATCAGCAGCATCAGTCCTTTAAAGAATTAAAGAATTGGGCCACTTAAAAGTCATTGACCTGAAACGTTAACATACCTTCCTTCTCTCCACAGATGCTGTCAGACCTGCTGAGTATTTCCAGCATTTTCTGTTTTTATTAAAGTTACAATCAGCCTATTTGTGAATCAAATCACAGTATTTACTTTACAAGAGTGGGAGGTAACTGCTGAAGTGAAGTGCTTTGACTGAGGCTCACTGGAATCCTGCAGTGAACAGGTTGGTTGAGCCACTGAAAATGTCTGTTGGAAAGTTGTACGGTAGGTCAAATGAATTTTAGGAAGTCTGAAATAAAAACAGAAAATGCTGGAAATACTCAGCAAGTCAGGCAGCATCTGTGGAGAAAGAAACACAGTTAACATTTCAGGTCGATGAACCTTTGTCAGAACTGAAAGAAGTTGAAGATTAAACAGTTTTTAAGCAAGTACAGAGCCACGGAAAGGGGGGGCAGGAAAGAACAAAAGGGAAGGGCTCTGATAGGGTTGAGGGCAGGAGTGATTAAATGACAAAAGGGATGATGGTGCAAGGAGGGTGGTAATGGGACAAGTAAAGAAACAAAAGATGGATCTAGAGGAGCTGTAAATGGCAACAGCAGAACCATTACCAGCACCTGCTGTCTGAAAAATTGGGAGCAGTGGTTATGATCTGAAGTTATTGAAATCAATGTTGAGTCCAGAAGATTGTAAAGAGCCTAATCGAAAGATGAGGTGCTGTTCCTCAAGCTACCGTTGAGCTTCATTGGAACAGTGTAAGAGGCCGAGGACAGAGAGGTCAGAGTGGGAATGGGACGGGGAATTAAAATGGCAAGCGACCGGCAGGTCAGGGTCACACTTGCGGACTGAGCAGAGGTATTCAGTAAAGCAATCATCCAATCTGCATCCGGTCTACCCAATGTAGAGACCACATTGTGAGCAGCGAAAATAGTATACTAAATTGAAAGAAGTACAAATAAATCGCTGTTTCATCTGGAAGGAGTGTTCGGGGCAGTGGATGGTGGGAAGGGAGGTGGTGGAAGGGAGGTGGTGAAAGGGCAGGTGCTGCATCTCCTGCGCTCGCATGGGAAGGTGACGTGGGGAGGAGAACAGGTGCAGGAAGTCTGTTTTTTGTAAGTCAACAAGGTTGCATGAGGTGAGACAGGATATCTTGGAGCATATTAAGGTTTGTCCCCTCATTTAACTTTTAAGGTTAGCTTATCTGAATGGGTTGTACCTGGTGAAGCTACCATAGTTCTGACTTATCAAGCCATGTACATTAATTTAACCCGTAATAAACAATTAATTTGAAATGGTCAATGCATAAATATACGATAAAAAGAAAATAAACTACAAATTACATTTGCAGTATTTTCTGTTTTTGTTCCTAATTATATTTGAATCAGATTGCTTCAAACTTTATTGCCTTATTTATGCTCAGAATTGGAGTCAGAATCCAGGTTTACGTGTTCAGAGGTACTACCCCCTATTTGTATTGTGGGACAATTTTACAAATAGGGAAAAACAAAACATGGGTGGTACCCTCTTACGGAGTTTTGGTGTATATACATGGATTTGAGGCTTTTCTTCTCACCCATTAAATAAAATCCAGTTTTTATTTTGTGGTTCACCGTTAACAAAGGACTGCATAGTTTCTCTGTTTCCCCTCCTCTTTGTCCTGGCTACAGAAGTCTTATGTCTAACAGTGGGAGCAGGTCTTTCATATTTCTTCACTCATTTTTCCAGCCCTTGAGGATAATTTGAGGAATATTAATGCTTGCTAAAATTCTGCAGAATATGCTTATATGCAAGGACATTAGACACTGTCTAACATTGGATAATGCAAAATAATTCTACGACCTAGGGGTGCATGTACAGAAATCACTAGAAGCTGGTGGACAGGTACAAAAATAATTTAAAAGGAATGTTGGTCTTTATCTCAAGTGGGTTGGAATACAAAGGGGTAGAAGTTATGTTATATAAAGCTCTAGTTAGACTACATCTGGAATGCTGTGTTCAGCTCTGGGGACCCCACCTCAGGAAGGATATATTGGCCTTGGAGGGGGTGCAGCGCAGATTCTCCAGAATGATATCAGGCTAAAAGGGTTAAATTACAAGGACGAGTTCATAGACTAGGCTTGTATTCCCTTGAGTATAGAAGATTAAGAGGTGATCTAATTCAGGTGTTTAAGATGATTAAAGAATTTGATAGGGTAGATAGAGAAAAACTATTTCCTCTGGTGTGTGAATCCAGAACAAGAGGGAATAACCTTAAAATTAGAGCTAGGCAATTCAAAGGTGATGACAGGAAGCACTTCTTCACACGAAGGGTAGTGGAAATCTGGAATTCCCTCTCCCAAAAAACTGTTGTTAGGTCAATTAAAAATTACAAAACTGAGATTGATAGGTTTTTGTTAGGTAAGGGTATCAAGGGTTACGGAATCAAAGCGGGTAGTTGGAGTTAAGATACAGTTCAGCCATAATCTAATTAAATGGTAGAACAGGCTGGAAGGGCTGAATGGCCTATTCCTGTTCCTATGTTCACAACATTTTGCCTCATTTTGTGTGAGAAACCGCGTCATATAGCCAGGCTAACAAAGTAGTAGAAGAGACTGCAAAACTTTATAATTACAGCTTTCTATTTGAGATGTGTGTTTCTTTTCACCAGTGTACATTGTTTTATCAAAATAAAATTATATTATTTGTAGAAAGGTTGAAAGTTCATGGGCTAGTTATGATTCACAAGTCAACACTGGATATAATCATAATTACTTTAGTGAAATGACTTGAATAGTACATGATTGGGAACTACAGTTGCTGTTGTTATTCATGGTTATGTCAGATACTGTAGAAACATTGTTTCTTTTCTCCGATAGTTAAGTTAACCTCTCCTTTCAGACTAATACAACTAATTAATAATTCAGCAATTGTCTATACAGGGCATAGGTGGACATATTGTACAGCAAGATGTTCGACATATTGCACACTGAACTTTCTGTGGTGCCTAAAATACAAATTGTTGATAGAATTTTGTGTTACAGTTTCATATTGGTGATCATAGTTGAATTTGATCGATAATTTTGAAGAAATTATTTGTGCTGACATAGGCCTGAACTGTAAAGTAATCCTCAGGCAAAGTTGGCTATGTGCATGCTGTTAGATTATTTAAAAATATGTAACATGTTTTATAGCTAACTTAAAAAAACAAATGGCTGTAGAGCCATTTAAACTAATCCCTCATGTGGTGACTTATTAATCATGTTCTGGACTTGGTATCATAGTATGGAACAGCAAAGGAGGCGGCCATTTGGCCCATCGTGCCAGGTCTTTGAAAGAGCTATCCAATTAGTACCATAGCCCTGTAAATTTTTTCCCTTCACATATTTATCCAAATCTCTTTTGAGTGTTAATATTGAATCTGCTTCCACCACCCTTTCAGGCAGTGCATTCCAGATCATTGCAACTCGCTGTGTAAAAACATGTTTCCTCATGTCGCCCCTGGCTCTTTTGCCGATCACTGTAAATCTGTGACCTCTGGTTACTGACCCTTCTGCCACTGGAAACAGTATTTCCTTATTTACTCTATTAAAACCGTTCATGATTTTGAATACATCTTTCAAATTTCCCTTTGAACTTCTCTGTTCCAAGGAGAACAACCCCAGCTTCTCCAGTCTCTCCCCATAACTAAAGTCCCTCATCCCTGGTACCATTCTAGTAAATCTCTTCGGCACCCTCTCTAAGGCCTTGACATCTTTCCTAAAGTGTGGTGCCCAGAATTGAACACAATACTCCAGCTGAGGCCTAACCAGTGTTTTATAAAAGTTTAGCATAACAAACTTACTTTTGTACTCTGTCCCTCTATTAATAAAGTCCAGGATCCCATATGCTTTTATGACAGCCTTCTTGGATTTCAAGGATTTGTGCACAAAAATCCCCAGGTCTCCCTGTTCTTGCACTCCCTTTAAAATTGTACCATTTAGCTTATATTGCCTCTCCTCATTCTTCCTACCAAAATGAATCACTTCACACTTTTCAGCATTAAATTTCATCTGCCATATGTCTGCCCATTTCACAAGTCTGTCTTTGTCCTTCTGAAGTCTGTTACTATCCTCCACATTGTTTACTACATTTCTGAGTTTTGTGTCATCTGCAAACTTTGAAATTATATGCCTTGGTGTATTGTGTGCAGTTTTGGTCTCCTTACCTAAGAAAGGATATACTTGCCATAGAGGGAGCGCAGTGAAGGTTCACCAGACTGATTCCTGGGATGGCAGGACTGTCGTATGAGGAGAGATTGGGTCGACTCGACCTGTATTCACTCGAGTTTAGAAGAATGAGAGGGGTTCTCATTGAAACATATAAAATTCTGATAGGCTAGACAGACTGGGTGCAGGGAGGATGTTTCCCCTGGCAGGGGTGGGGGGGGTCCAGAACGAGGGGTCACTGTCTCAGGATACGGGGTAGGACATTTAGGACTGAGATGAGGAGAAATTTCTTCACTCAGAGGGTGGTGAACCTGTGGAATTCTCTACCACAGAAGGCTGTGGAGGCCAAGTCACTGAATATATTTAAGAAGGAGCTAGATAGATTTCTAGACACAAAAGGCATCAAGGGGTATGGGGAGAGAGTAGGAATATGGTATTGAGATAGAGGATCAGCCATGATCATATTGAATGGCGGAGCAGGCTCGAAGTGCCGAATGGCTTACTCCTGCTCCTATTTTCTATGTTTTCAGGTCCAAGTCATTAATATATATCAAAAAAAGCAGTGGTCCTAATACTGACCCCTGGGGAATACCACTATATACATCCCTCCAGTCTGAAAAACGACCGTTCACCACTACTCTCTGCTTTCTGTCCCCTGCCACTGTCCTTCAATCCCATGGGCTTTAATTTTGCTAACAAGTTTATTATGTGGTACTTTGTCAAATGCCTTTTGAAAGTCCATATACACAACATCAACCGCACTAACCTCATCAACCCTCTCCGTAACTTCATCAAAGAGATCAATCAAGTTATTCAATATCTGTTGTGGTATTGGTATACTCGGATTGGAATGTATTTTTTGGAGATTTTGTATAATTTTCCTATTCTTGACTGCAATAGTGAGTGCTGGTCAAGTTAATTTATATAAATTTGTTGCTTTGTCCCAGACAGTTGGTTGGAGTGGGAAATCAGTAAAACATTATTTGGAGAATAGATCTTGGATGCTTTCACAGTATTATCAGATTATCATTTTGGTATTGTTACTGGCAATAAATTGTTGAACACTTACCCAAAGTGAGGAAAATCAGTGGAGTTTCCGCATGCAGTGAAGATGCTATTACACCTTTTACCCTTTTTTCCCCCAACATATTTTTGTATTTCGGTCTACTCTCATAGGTGGGGCCTTATCCCTATCTCCTATAAGGTGTTTTAACTTGCCCTGATATAACTTTTAATGCTAAGCTATATTAGAATTAATTTAAGTTTATACATATCTGTTCTTTTTTTTCTCACCAACTACCAAATATCTGGTTTGGCTAAAAAACTTTGGAAGCTCCAGCCAGGTTTACTATGAAGATCAATGTCAATGTTATCTCTTTGAAAGCCCCAAATAAGAGTCTCTGATTTGAAAAGAACACCTTTGAAAATGGTGGCATTTCTCTCAAGCAACTGCCCAGTGATGAATCGATTAATCATTAAAACAATGTGTTGAGTTAAGCTGGAGCATGATTTCTGTGAGTGAAGCTAGTTTTTAACCCCTTATGTTCCATGACAAAATTAAAGCAGCCAATACCTAGCTAAACCTTAGAAAAAGATGCTTCATTTTTGTCACAGGTGCTTCACTTCCTTCTATGGGCTCCTCCCTCGTCAATAAACCATGTTAGAGCTGTTGGACTTGAAATGTTCATGGAGGAAAATAAGATTTACATTTCTTTAGCACCTGTCAAATCTCTCATAAATGTCTCAAAGCACTTCAAATATAATTAATTATTTTGAAATGCAGTGACTTGTCATATAAGCAAACATAACATGCATTTTGCACACAGAAAATTCGACAAACAGGAATGAGATGAAAGAGCAGTTAATCTGTTTTTTCGGTTAAGGAAGGACACTGGAAGAGAACTCTGCTCTTGAAATACTGCTATGGAACATTTAACACCCACCTGGACCACTAGAAGAGAGAAAGTCAGGGCCTCAGTTTAATAGCCCATCCACAGGATAGCATCTCCAATGATGCAGCATTCCCTCAGTAATCTACTGGAGTACCAGTCTATTTTATGTTCTCAAGTCTGTAGTGGAACTTAAAGCCACAATCTTTTGACTGGGTTAAGTGAAGCTTTCACGACTGACATAGATTTTTGTTCCATAAGGATTTCAAGGGATATGGAGCAAAAGGCGGGTAAATAGAGTTGAGGTACAGATCAGCCATGATCTAACTGAATGGCAGAATAGACACGAGGGGCTAAATGGCCTAATCCTGTTCCAATGACTCAGAGGGAAGAATGCTACCAGCTGAGCTAAGTTGACAAATTAGTGTCAACAGCAATGCACATCTAGTACAGGGCTGCTGGTAAGCATGATGCTGGTAGATGGAAGAGTTGGGGTACAAGAGACATGAGCTATGATGGGCTGAATGACCTTTTCTCATCCTTGACTTCTCGTGTGCTCCCAGGTGGGTAGTGATCCTATCTCCATACTCTGGAATACACTCCACTTGCCTGGATGAGTGCAGCTCCAACAACACTCAAGAAACTCGACACCATTCAGGGCAAAGCAGATTGCTTGATTGGCACCCCATTCACCACCTTAAACATTCACTCCCTCCACCACCAGTACACCGTGACTGCAGTGTGTACCATCTACAAGATGCACTGCAGCAACTCGCCAAGGCTTCTTCGACAGCACCTCCCAAACCCGCGTCTTCTACCACCTAGAAGGACAAGGGCAGCAGCTACATGGGAACAACACCACCTGCACGTTTCCCCCCAAATCATATACCAACCTGACTTGGAAATATATCACCGTTCCTTCATCGTCGCTAGGTCAAAATCCTGGAACTCCTTACCTAATAGCACTGTGGGAGAACCTTCGCCACATGGACTGCGGCAGTTCAAGAAGGCGGCTCACCATCACCTTCTCAAGGACAATTAGGGTAATAATTAGGTAATAAATGCTGGCCTTGCCAGCGACGCCCACATCCCATGAATGAATAATAAAAAAAAATTTCCATCTTATTACTTAACATTGTCCAACTGGTGCTTTCTTCAATAATGCAGTGAGATTTATTGTATGAGGCTGAACGTGGATGGCTATTCAGTGGTAGAAAAATATTATATTGCACCAGTATTTGGGATAAGCCTAGTTATAAAAACTCATTAACACATACATGACCTTGTGAAAGGACTTTTGACTAAACTGCATTCCTTTCTTATGCGATTTGGATTCCATTTTAGGCTTGATTAATATGCTGAAGGAAATACTTGTACAGTTGTAGATCAATGCCAAACTTGCCAGGCACAATGCATAATGCAAAATTATTTTTTCCCTTGACACTTTTGCCTCATTTTACGTATGGGATCTAGCCAGGCTAGAAAAACAGTAAAACAAACTGTAAAATTTTATAACCGCAATCATTAAAGAAAGAAAATGCTTGTATTTATAAAATGCCTTTCACGTCCTCATAACATTCCAAAGTGCTTCACAGCCAATGAATTACTTTTCAAATGTGGTGACTGTTTTTATGTAGGCAAACTTGGCATCTGATTTGTGCACAGCAAGATTCCACAAATAGCAATCTGACAGATGACCAAATAAATGTTCACCAGGATACCAAGAGAATGTCTCTGCTTTTCTTTCAGTGCCTTAGGATCTTTTATATCTATTTGAATAAGCAGATGGGGCCTCGGTTTAAGGTCTGCTCCAAAAGACAGCACCGAATTCTCAGCCGAGATTATGTGCTCAAGTCGCTGGAAGGGGCTTGAGCTGATGTTTCTCTTCACCACTGTATGTTGTTTACTCAAGATAAAACAGGAAAGGAAACATTTGCCTTTGCATTAAACCTGAAACAATAACTCTTCATATTTCTGCAATAATTTTTTGTTGTGGTCTTAAGAGGGAGAGCTACTTTTTGGCTTGACAACAAAAGAATGTGCATCACTTTCTGTGAAAAAAATGTATGGTAAAACAAAATTGCGATTGGTGCAAAGCACTGGAAGTTACAATAGTGATTAGTTAAAGGAAAAATCTTTCTGCAGTTGGTTCCTTCTTTCAATCTAGGACTTGGTATAAAATTGAACTTTTTGATAAAAAAATACAAAGGCTGAATAGTAAGACTAAGCTGCAATAGAGCTACAGGATTATTGTTGCATGATTAGAAATAATATTTAAAATGTTGTGTACCAATACTACCATTCATAAATTACAAAAGGAACAAACTTACCTTCTCGGTCTCCAATACTTTGTTTTCAAATATGTAGGAGATGCAGTTTCGGACAACCTCCAGTCTGCGTGCGCTGTTAAAAATGGATCCCATTCTATCCATTATTGATACTAGAAATGTAAAACAGTAACATAAAATCTAGCTGTTGGTTTACTTGATTTACATTAATTTAGGCAGTTACGCCAATACTTTCATATTGATGCAAAGTGACGTGAAGGTGGCAGTATAACTTGGGAGTCAGACCCCAATCTGACTCCTGAGCATACTAAAGCCAAGCCTTGAGAGACTCCTCCAGGAAAGGTCTCTCACAAGGTGGACTATAACTTCAGGCCACTGTGAAACAGGTTTTAAAAAATTCACAGTCCATTAGATCGCCAAGGCACTTTATAATTTTAGTATTGAGCCTTTTTAATGTTATATATGTAAGCAAGTGGACACTGCCAACCCCTCTTATTATGCTAACTATGTATGCTTCTAAGCATGAATGCCCAGGACTCTCTCAGGGTGCGAGTCAGTAGAATATCGATCTTGCCAACTGCTTCACACTCTGCAGCTTCTGGTCTCAGATCGAAAGCTGCAGTGTTACAGACTATTTTAAAAGGTTACGTGAGAATATCCAAGAGTTCTCTTAAGTGCGCTGATGGATTTTCTCAACCATAGTTTGAAAATTATTGGTGATACATACCAATATTTTCATATTATTGTGTTGGTTTGAAGTATGCACCAGTTTAAACATGTTTTTGTATATAACAAGGCATTCCACCTGCATTGTTCATGTGAAAATTTTTATTTACTCAAATTTTATCAAAACTATGTGTAAACATTTGTAGCTCATTTTTAATTGCATAAACCACACACATTAGTAAATCTTGAAGTCATGCAGATACATAGATATTTTAAATGCACTACTGTATACTTCAGTGTTTTCTGCTTCTAAAAGATGTTTTTAGAATTAAATAAATCTGAACAAAAGTAAAATTTATTCTATAATGTAAAAGCAAATAAAATGTTGGGGCACACAAGTATATTTACAGACCAGAAGTCCAAGAAAGTGGCACCAGCACCATCTAAAGTATTAGTGAGACCACACAAGATGGGCTGTGTTCATTTGTGATCTCTGAATTTACAGAAAGATATAGAGGTGGTTGAAAAGCTTAAAAGTCAAAAATGGTGATTTCAGGTTTTATATCAGTAGAGGTTAAAATAGTTAAACCTATTGTCATGGCAAAAACAATTAAAGGGATATGATTCAAGTTTTTTTAAATAACAACAAAAGGTAAAAATAATTGTGTGGATGTAGAGAGGTATTTCATACAAAATCAGGATAGATGAAAAGGAGGACATAACTATAATTTAAAGATGCCATGAGATAAATTTAACTTAAAGGTTTAACATCTCCACACTTGAAGTTCTTGACTCAAAGTACAACTGCCAAGTGTAATATATCTTATCTCAGTTGAAGTTTTAACAAGGGAACTGGGACCATTATAGATTTAGCAAAGAATAGACAAATATAAGTTCAGGTGAGAGAAAAATTTGAAAAAATTATTGGATGAAACCATGAAATAGAAACGGGACAACAGGATAACCTGAATGGCTTAAATAGCCTTTTTGTTTTATGTTCTTAATAGCCATCAAATCTAAAAATGCACCCCATGTCCAACTAAATAAAGTTCACATTTCCTTTTAATATATATATATATATATATGTATATATATATAGATATTTATATATAGTAGCTTGTCTCCAGATAAATGTCATCCACATTCTCAGAAATGACATGCTTTAGAAACATGTGTTCTCACACTTTTGCTACTAGATCGTTAATTGCAGAGAAAGCGAGACCTTCTCCTAGTTTTTGTTAAATGTGGAATTTCAGACATGTCAAGTTTCCATGTCCAGCCCATCACAAGATAATGATATTTTAAGCAAAATTTTAATGTATAAATATATGTATTTTTAAATTATACACACAGGACCATTAAAGGCACACATCCCAGAATGTTCCTTTACACAATGGGTAACATTTAACAAATGGGATAGAAGCTTAAATGGAGATGTCAGAACTTTAAAATAGTGAACTAAGAGGCATAGGTGGTTAGAACATTGTCTAAAGAGAGCACCGTGTGAACTGAATCACTGTAATGTGCCACAGACAAAGAAAATATTGTTTGAATCCTAGTTTCCATTAACATATGAACCTAGGTCTTTTCTGGATGGCAACCTGTCATTCTCAGTTAGGTCATCAGAGACAGTGCTGAGTAAGATCAAGTTCCAAGCCAAAAGGAAAGAGGAAACTTCCACCCACCACCAAAAAAGCTATCCTGCATCACCTGGTGCCAAAGCAACAGTGGATCTGACGTTAGCCAGAGTGTCCAGACTTCCTTGTTGGAGGGCACTGTCTTACTGTGTGAGATGGCTGTGGGAATAAGCAAACTACAAAACAAAATTCAAACAAAATAAAAACAAACAGTATGTGGCTCTTGAGTTTCCAGGATTTGGGTTTGAATTCAACCTGGACATTTGAAATGGAAAACTCCAGTATTAGTTTTGGCAGTCACATCCAAAGGACAGAAGTTCACAGGAAATAAAACTGACCACGACATGGGACTAAATGAATAATGTCAGAGGCTGATAATTGCAGTGCAGAAATTAGAAATATTACAATAGTACAGAAGGGGGTGATTTTCAAACATCGTGCTGAAGGGAGATTGTTGGGAGAGTCCAGGGAAAGCACTGAACTGCATTTAACCTGTGCTATACCTGACCTGGGAGTGCTTGCTATTAACAATGAGTGCAGACAGAAATAGGTTTAATTCTCCAACACTGTAACCTCACTGACCACAATCTTTTTTGGTTGTGGGAGGAGACAAATGGGGAAGAAAGGAATATATATCATTAAATAAATATTCATGGTTTATGCTGAGAAATGTGTGATTTTACTTTTTTTCTGTATTAAAAATTCCAGATATTACCAAAACCATAGGGAGCACTCTTACACAGCCCACAGGAACAGCGCCAGTTATTATTCGTATAAGACACAACAATAAGTGCCTTAAATCATCTGTAAACATGTGTATCAAACAAAGAACAGAAGCAAAATAAACAGGATAAAGGAAAGCACAGATCACATCCTACAGAATTCTGTTACATCTTGACAACTTGATTTCCAAAGTACTCATGCACGCAATTATTTTTATCATGAGTAATAGTACTACCAGAAGTTCAAGGCTGTGCTTAAGGCAAAATATTGATACGCACCAACTGGTGGGCCAGCAGGCACAATGCACTTTTTCTCAACACGAATAGCAGGAGGTGAATTAAGGTGTTTGGCGAGGCCTTCTTGGAGAAGAGCCTGTACTTTATCTTCATTTATCTTGGGGAACGGAAGTATATGCACCCTCATATGTGAGCCTTCAGTTGGTTTAGGCACTTTCTGAAAAGCCATGTGTGGATTTGGATTTTCCTATAATAAAATATTTCAAATGGAAAAATAGATAAATAAGTTTCAATCATTATACATTGCATGTATGGAACATTATAGAGGAAATAACCAAGTGGAATTGAGTAGCAGGGTGTATCTCCTTGCAGTACTTCACAGTCATACAGGCCCAACCAGGAAGAGTGAAGAACAATTTTTTCATATAATGGATAACTCTTGGGTCAACACGTGGAGGGTTGCACTTGAAGCTGTTTGTAAGGTAGCTACTTGGGAGTGGTTTGCAAATTTTCACCAAGGCACTACTGTCTTGATCAGGCAGCTCTTTGGAATACTGCCGCTATTGACAGTCATTTGACGAAAGAGAGTCAGCATGGATTTGTGAAGGGTAGGATACGTCTGACTAATCTTGTTGAATTTTTGAAAAGGGTTGTTAGCATGGTGGAAAGGGGAATATCTATGGATGTTGTCTATATGGATTTCCAAAAAGGCATTTCATAAGGTTCCGCACAAGAGATTAACAACAAAAATGAGAGCATACGGAATTGGAGCTAATTTTGTGACACGGGTTGGTAGTTGGTTGGGAGGTAGGCGACAGAGAGTAGGGATAAAGGGAGCGTTCTCTTGTTGGAGGGATGTGACCAGTGGTATTCCCCAGCAATCTGTACTGCGGCCTCAGTTTTTCATCATATATATTGATGACTTGGATGAAGGAATAGAGAGTTGCATATTCAAGTTTGCAGATGACACTAAGTTAGGAGGAACAGTACGTCGGAGCAGGAAGCTGCAAAGGTACATAGACAGACGAAGTGTGTGGACAAAACTATGCCAGATGGAGTTCAATGTGGGGAAGTGTAAGGTCATCCATTTTGAATCCAAGAATGACAAATTAGAATATTTTCTTAATGGTGAGAGACTAGGAGTTACGAAGGAGCAAATGGATTTAGGTGTCCATGTACACAAATCACTAACAGCTAATGCATAGGTACTAACATTTGTAGAGACCCTTGTAGGTACAACTTCTTTCCATGGCATCCTATGATTTTGAATCATTTTGGAGAGAATAGCAAGTTTTTCTTCTATGCCTAAAGACACTGCTCTGAAGGAATCTTTCAGGAAGTTCGTTCTAGGAGTATCTTCAGTTGACATTTTTTCTTTTAAGAGAAAAATGCTGTGGAACGGCTCAGCAGTCAATGCTACTTCCTCTTATTGTATAATGTCAGCATCATTTGAGATTGAAACATTCTAAGCCCGAGATGACAGCTCTGGACAGTGACAAAAGCGGTATTTAAAATGATGCTTTAGTTACTGACTTGGACACAGTGTTGGACGAGTCACAGAGCCTGAAGGTGGAACAGGTTTGGGAATAATACTGGAGGATCCTGACAATTTCTCGACAACAATATAACACAGTGTGGAATGTTGTTCAACCAATGTATCCTAAGCATTCCTTGGCATTCGCTCCCTATAATGAGCTGGATTCGAAGGGTTGCTTCTTGGCACAACCAGAACCTGAGGTCTCCTGATAGTTATAGGAATCAAGCTGGAACACTCTTGCTCATTGCATGACTGCACTGACCACAAAAGAGTTACATCAAGCCCTTTTGCTAAATCTGTAACTTCTGAAAGTTGTGCGACTGAAGACAGTATAAGCAGGTTTATCGGTATCGACTCTGAGTTGAGTCTATGAAACTTTTAATCTTAAAACTCAGACGTGATATTAACAGGAGACTAAGAATAAATCAACTAGAACTGAGCCAGTTGAAGTAAGCCTTGGTAGGCTGATATTGAAGCACAACTATTAATGACACAAAAATGCCATTATGTGAAAGCACTGCTTCACCAACTTTTCGAAAGGCAAAAAACTTCCCAAAGGATCATTAAAGGATTATTTTCTAACTATAAGCTGCAATATTTATTGACATACAACAAAGAAAACGCTAGGAATAGCAAAATAAAAACTTGCCTTGGAATACAATTGCTACTAACAGATCAAGAGAAGACCTCATATGGATTTGGAGTAGATTACATGAACAAAAAAGGAGGCACTATGCTACAAATTTCTTTAAGAGACCAACTTCCTAAGCAATTTCTTCTGTTCCTGTGAGGAATACAGGAATATTGTATTTTTATATGGAGGTTGAACAGACAAAGACTCAAAAATAGCTTGGATTTCAGGCCATTTAACCTCATAACTTAACTTCTTTTGAATATAATCACTACCTAACCTGTATTGTTTTGCAGTGAGAGAAACAAAAGTTCAAATTCACACAGTCTACCATTTAATTAACTGGCCAAGAAGTCAAAAGTTTTCTGGTACAAAGGGAATGTACTGACTTCTCTTAAAAAGATGTCGAGGCTGCTCACTAAAATTATTGTTGCGTTGTTTGTTGGATCACCAAACACAACAGCAAATTTACATTCCAGTCTTGGTGTTCAATTGAGTTATTTTTAGTTCTGGACTAGGCTTTGCCAATTCTTATTTAGGTTAACTAGTACACTGTTCGACCTTGCAAAAATGCACTTTCTCTTGGGAGAATGATCCTGATGGCAGCCAAAGAGAAGTTTGTGGTTCAGACAGTTCCAGTATCCCAGCTGTAGGAGGCAGCAATGGGAACTAATAAAGATCAGAAAAGTAAATATGCGTGTATTGAAGGGATGAAGGAGAAGGAAAAAAATATACATTTAAAGCAAAAACAAAACAAACATGGAATTTTGTCTGTACTAACAGATCTAAACGTTATTTTTTTTTCATCAGGAGGAAAACTATTTGCACCGCAATTATTTGTATTGCACAAAAATTCAGGCAATGTCACGCAACTTCTTACACTCCAGACAAGCACAAAGCATTTCAAGCTAATACTATACCAGCTTCAGATGTGGAAGAAAAATTCCTGCCTTATAAATTCACTTGGCATCAATTTCAGTAATTATTATAAATAAATCAAAAGAAACATATTGCTTTCAATTGTTATAGAAAGACAACTGTCTTCAAGAGAATTGTTCGTAATTTATAGCAATCACCCAAATGGATAGCTCTTACAAAAATTCCAATTTGATTAAATATTCTAAATATTAATATTTTGCATGCTGAAACATCTTCATTAAAATCATCTTAAATAAAATACAAAAAGTTGATCTTTTGTAAATATCTGATAATATAGAATGAGAAACTTCAAAAAGACAGAACACGTAATATACTGTATTGTTGGTATAACTTTCCTCTTTTGATTTTGGTACTGAAATCTACTGCAGTCATTAAAGAATAAAAATGGAACATGTATCGTATATACAGTCATCAGTTTTATTTCTGTGCTACTAGTTCTCCAGTCAGTCATACCAACATCTCACTGCACACTGCTTTAAGTTGGGAAATAAGAACCAATATTCCTTTTATAGAGTACAGCAAATCATTCTGGATTTCTTCTTTAATCTCTGCAAACAGGGAAAAGGGATTATGGTGGGGAATTGTGTTATGGGGTAATATTTAAGTGGCAATATTAATTTCTTCACCCCTTTTCTCAACATTTAATAGTTGGGAATGGTTTTCTAAATCCCTTTCTTGAATATGGAGACTCCCTCATTCAACCACCTCCTGTTAGACAGGGAAATGCAGCTGCAGCAGTTACATGCGCCCTGAAGGAGCAAGACTTGTGCTCTGAATCTAGCAAGTTTTAAAGGGATTCCATATACAGTTAAGTTGTCCTGGTCTTGCCTCAAGGCAGCTAACATCTATGTTGTGAGGGGGGGTTTAAACTAATTGGAAAGGGGGTGGGGCACCAGAACGCAGCAGCAGAGAGGAAAGACAAGGTGCATAGTAAACTAGGAGGGACAAACAGCAACAGAACAAAAAATAGTGTAGAAAGAGCAGGCATTAGATGGAGGAAAAAAGCAAAGCTGCCTAGCATAGTGCTGGAATGCATGCATGTTAATGCAAGGAGTGGTACAAATAAGGTTGACGAGCTACAGAGCAAGTTGCCACATTGGGTTATGATATAGTGGCTATAACAGAGACCTGACTTAAACATGGGCAGGAATGGGAATTAAACATAAGCAAAATACAGTGGATGCTGGAAATCGGAAATAAAAACAGAAAATGCTGGAGAAGCTCAGCAGGTGAGTTAACGTTTCAGGTCGAAGACCATTCGTCAGTTCTAAAACGTTAACTCTGTTTCTTTCTCCATTTGCTGAGCTTCTCCAGCATTTTCTGTTTTTATGGAAACTAAACATTCCTGGCTACAATGTATTCAGGAGGGGTAGGGAAGGGAAAAAGACAGGAGGGGGGTGGCAGTATTGATCAAGGATAATATTACAGTTCTACAGGATCACGATATACTAGAGAGGTCAAAGACTGAATCTATTTGGTTAGAGTTAAGGAACAGAAAAGGAGCTGTTACATTGGGGGCCTATGGTAAACACCCAGCAAACAGTGAGAAGGAGATACAGGAGCAAATCAGAGAAATATAAAAATATTAGAACAGTAATAGTAGGGGACTTCAATTACCCCAATATAGACTGGGAAAAAAAGTGTAAAGGGCAATTAGGATGAAGAATTCCTAAAATGTGTACAGGAGAACTTTCTTAATCAGTATGTTTCTTGCTCAACGAGGAAGGAAGCAATGCTGGATCTAGTTTTGGGGAATGAAATAGGGCAAGTGGAGTGTTTCAGAGGGAGAACATCTGGGTAATAGTGATCATAATATAATTAGATTTAAAGTAGTTATGGAAAGGAACAAAGAAAAATCAAAGGTGAAAATACCCAACTGGAAGAGAACCAATTTCAGTGATTTGAGAAGGGATCTAGCACAAGTGGATTGGGGACAAAGACTGGCCAGGAAAACAGTAAATGCCTTCAAGGCAGAGATAGTTCGGGTACAAACCAAGCATGTTCCCATATCGAGGAAAGATGGGGCATCCAAAGCTAGAGCTCCCTGGATGACAAAGGAAATAGAGGTTAAAATAAAACAGAAAAAGGAGGTTTATGACAAATGTCATGTACAGAATACAACTGAAAACCAGGCAGAATACAGAAGTGCAGGGGTAAATTGAAAAAGGATACAAGAGCAAAGAGAGAGTAAGAGAAAACATTATCAGGTAATGTAAAAGGGAATCCAAAAAATCTTTTATAAACATATAAAAAGTAAAAGGAGAGTTAAAGGAATGGGGCCGATTAGGGACAAAAAAGAAAATCTTGTTGTGGAGGAAGAGGGCATGACTGAGGTACTGAAAGAGAACTTCATAAAAGAAGAGGATGAAGTTAATGTCACAGTAGAAGAGGGTGAGTAGAGATATTGGATGGGATAAAAATAGATAGAAAGGAGGTACTAAATAGATTGGCATCACTCAAAGTTAAAAAGTCACCTGGTCCAGATGGGATGCATCCCAGGTTGCTGAGGGAAGCAAGGATGGAGATAGCAGAAGCTCTGACCACAATCTTTCAATCCTCCTGGGATATGGGAATGGTGCCAGAGGACTGGAGGATTGTAAATGTTACACCCCTGTTCAAAAACGGGGCGAGGGATAAACCTGGTACCTGCAGGCCAATCAGTCTAACGTCAATGGTGGGAAAACTACTAGAGATCATTGTCAAGGACAAAATTAATTCTCACTTGGAGAAGCATGGGTTAATAAAGGACAGCCAGCACGGATTTGTTAAAGGGACAGTGGTAACTTGGGTACGTAATTGGCTAAGAGATAGGAGGCAGAGAGTAGTGGTGAACAGATGTTTTTCTGACCGGAGAGATGTATGCAGTGGGGTCCCTGAGGGGTCGGTATTAGGGCCATTGTTTTTCTTGTTATATATAAATGACCTGGACTTGAGCATAGGAACATTGGAACAGGAGTAGGCCATTTAGCCCCTCGACCCTGTTCCACCATTCAATGAGATTATGGCTGATCTGTGACCTAACTCTATATACCCGCCTTAACCAAAGATATTAGGGATATGGGACTAACAAAAATCTATCAATCTCAGATTTAAAATTAACAATTGAGCTAGCATCAACTGCCATTTGCGGAGGAGAGTTCCAAACTTCTACCACCCTTTGCGTGTACAAGTGTTTCCTAACTTCACTCCTGAAAATCCTGGCTCTAATTTTTAGGCTATGTCCCCTAGTCCGAGACTCCCCAACCAGCAAAAATAGTTTCTCTCTGTTCACCCTATCAGTTCCCCTTAATATCTTGAAAACTTCGATCAAATCACCCCAGAATCTTCTAAATTCCAGGGAATACAACCCTGGTTTGCGTAATCTCTCCTCGTAATTTAACCCTTGGAGGCCAGGTATCATTCTAGTAAATCTACACCGCACTCCCTCCAAGGCCAACATATCCTTCCTAAGGTGTGGTGCCCAGAACTGAACATAGGGAGTACAATTTCAAAGCTTGCGGATGATACAAAACTTGGCAATGTAGTAAATAGTGAGAAGGATAGTAGCAGACTTCAGGAGGGCATAGACAGACTGGTGAAATGGCAGACACATGGCAGATGCTACTTAATGCGGATAAGTGTGAAGTGATGCACTTTGGGAGGAACAACATGAGGAGACAGTATGATTTAAATGGTACTATTTTGAGGGGGGTGCAAGAGCAGAGGGACCCAGGGATGCATATTCACAAATCTTTGAAGGTGGCAGGGAAAGTTGATAGCCATACGCTTTCTTAACCGCCCTATGTAAATAGAGGCACTGAATACAAAAACAAGGAAGTCATGCTAAACCTTTAGAAGTCCTTCTGTGCTGTAAGATTCTATCTTCCACTAACTCTTTCATATAGGTTGGTTGACAGGCTTTGTGGATTCTTTATCTGATTCCACTATAATTAATGCAAGAACTGAGCCCTCGGTCTACTTTAGTTAATAACTAGGGTTTTGTAGTCTGTTAGATGGTACAGAGTAGCCATAATGTACCTCCAATCAGTGGCTCAGTCTCCAACTGGAAGTATAGATCAAAGAGGGCTGGGAAGGCATACAGTAGTCTTCCTGTTTAGGGAAATGGGATGGCATCAAGGATGGGGTCCTCTAGTTTTGGCTCTTGGAACATTGGGAGTCTTGCCCTTACTTCTGAAGATCTGGTAGTGCCGACTCATACTCATGAAATCTAATGAAATGTTGTCTTTTCTTGCTAGCTGTTACGTTACCAGACATTCTATTTTTCTAGTAATGTTCGTTCTACACCTTTAAAGAGCTGGCCACCACGTTTTAACTACTGTGGTGTTGTCCATTCACATATCTCCTTTGCTGGACTGTTACCACTGACCTCGAGGTCCACAGGCAGGCCCGTGCTGTGATCACCTAGCACAGAACGGTACCGGTAAATTTTGGACATTCAGAAAACATTCCACTACTACCTGCTCTTCAGATATTTTGAAACCTTGCTCCTATGAAGGTAATGAACTGCAAAGATTACATCCAAAAATGCTTATGGGGGTCATTGCTCTCACTAGTTAGTCATCCAGTTAGGAATACACATAAAATATTTGAAGGCGTAGGTTAGCTGATAGGGAGTTGGTGAAAAGCAGAATGTCACCTGACGGCCTTCGAGACACTCGACAACGCAAAATCGTCGAGCAGAAATTGATAGCCAAGTTCCGCACCCATGAGGATGGCCTCAACCGGGATCTTGGGTCCATGTCACGCTACACGTTACCCCACCAGCGAACAAATGTTATCTGTTTTTAATATAACGGGTCAATTGCTGTCTTTTCCTTCCGGATGTTTCTATGTTTCTGCCTCTCTCGCTCTGTTTTTTTAATTGGCATCTCCACATCATCTGTTTTTTTTAGTTCTGGCCGTTTGTATATTCGGTGGCCCTGTAGGTAACACCTATCTGTCTGAACACTTTGGTTGCCTTGGCAACGGGCAGTTGAAAAGACTATCTGTAATCACCAGGCATTGTTCTGTGATTTATAAATGCGAAGGGTTCGAGGATTTCATTTCCACATTCACCTGAGGAAGGAGGAAGCCTCCGAAAGCTTGTGGATTTTAAAATAAAATTGTTGGACTATAACTTGGTGTTGTAAAATTGTTTACAATTGTCAACCCCAGTCCATCACTGGCATCTCCACATCGTTGTTCTTTGGGGAAGGGTGTGCGACAGCTGGGTTTATCTCTCTGCAAAATGAGCCTTTATAAATCGATGTTTGTAGCCTTTCTGCTTCAGCAGATAACAGGGCCTCTTGATTCCCTGGACATATGTTAAATTGTTTTTCTAGGTCTAACAAAAGGGTTGAATTTATGTTGGTGCTCCAGCTGGGACAACTCAATTTCCAGGTCTCAATGTTTAGCCTGACGTCATTTTTGGCCATGGCATAAGAAATTATCTGGCCTCTTAGGTCATTCCTTTTCATTGTGATGGACTTGAACATCGGCCTCCAGTGGTAGAAGGACAGCATTTCAAAATGCTGTTCTAAGGTACTGAGTCCTTACCACCCAATTTCTCCTCAAATACTGTTCTTTCAAATGCATACTGCGGGCTCCGGAACTGGTTAAGTCACAGCTTGTGCTGCAATTTACTACTAGCACTAAGATCTAATCTGTATAGAAAAACAAGTGCTTGACTTGCAATCATTATACATGTACATCATTTCACATTAAAGATATCAAACTGACACACAGTAACAGCGCACTGAAAAGTCTTTCATACTGCTTTGCAGTCAGGAATGAATGTTAAGAACAATGCTGGTTCATGTCATTTGGGAAAAAAACTGAACAGCAAGTAAAAACAGCTGGATAGGTTTGATGTTAACTCTGTGTATTGAACCTGTGTGGTCTCAGATAAAATAAAGCCATGATAACGCTTTAGAATTTGGTACATTTATCATGGTCAACCACCATATTTTAGCACTATTCTTTACATTGTTACAATGTATGATTCAGTAGATTATTGTTAAAAACTAAAAACAGATTTAGTTTACAAAGAAACTTACATTCTTGTGAAGCTGGTCTGCAAGCTCTCGTATGTGTTTTAACATTTTTGGTGGAATTCCCTCCTCAGTTTTGATTCTTTCCACATCAAAAGCAACCAACTACAAAAAAAAGTAAAAACTGTAAAAACAACAATTTATACCCCACAATCAGGAAACACTGCAATTGATTAAAAATAAATATTACTGTGTACATTTTAAAACTGAAATGCTTCCCTCCACAATATTTAATCAGATGCTCCAAATAGACATTTACCATTAACTTATGAATGAATAAAATACCAACATATTAATTGGGAAAGTGCTTCCTCGAACTGCACACTGAGGCCCAAGGCCCACAGTGCAGGACACAGCTAAGGTTGAAGAGTAGGAGAGAAATTTCTGATTCTGTGAGGTCCATTAGCCCATTGAACGCTGGTAGCCAGAATCCTGTTCCCAGTACCAGTGGATGCCGAAGAGGTTGCTTTTCCTCAAGGCAGCAAAGACAGGGGCACTCCATCAGCTCCCTGCAAAAGCCTTCAGCTTTGCAGGACGAGGCTGCCAAGGAGCCCTGTCCTGTGTCCATCTCCAGATTTGGGATAGCTGAGAGATGGGTCACTTCCATCCTAAGAGGCTCATGATATTTTGCAGCAGCTGTCTAAATCTCAGACCCTAGATATATAGAAGTATCAGAATAGTACAGAGAAAAGGTTGCAGGATCACAAGGGGCATGCACAGTGGAAAACAAACGAGTGATATTTTTATAAACAGTTGTAATAAATCACTGGAATATTTGATGTAAGGTACAGCTAATGTGCTGATGTTGAAACTCAGGATTTTGATGTGATGGATAGCTATGATGAGCAAATTTTAATTAGGCCAGATAGAAGATAGTGAGAGAAGGCAGCTCTTTGATGGGCTAAGACTTCCAAAAAATATTGTTCTATGCATCTGTGAAGGTGTCCTGAATGAGTTTGGTTCTCAGCTGCATAGCAGCAATAACCACTGCACCTGCCTCCTGTCCTTCACGATCCTAGTCTTCAGCATCACCAGCGTCATCATAAGCCTCTCTGGGTTTCCCTGGACAACTACTATGAGTCATTTCTCGATCACAAAGTTATGAAGCACACAACATGCTACCACAATTTGCGAGATGGAGCTGGGTGCCCCAGAGCCTTCATTCGAGCATCATAATGGCTTGCTCAAATCTTAGCCTTATGTGCTCCATTGTAGCTCTCTTTTGCAGCACTGGTGGTCCTATGAAGTGGTGTCATGAGCCATGGAAGCAGTGGGTATCCCTCTTTAACCAGCCATCCTGCATCTTTCCCCTGCTGTTGAAATAGAGCTAAGATAGTGGACTGACAAAGTAAAAGCATCATGGCAGCTCCAAGCAAATCATGAATTCACGTACAAGAAGCTGTGCCTACTGTCACAAAGAACCTACACATTTAGTTAAAGGAAGCCTTTGCAGTTCATTTAAATGAGGGGTTTACATTTGGGGCACACAATGCCGCAACAGTGCAATAGATAGCACCCACATCCCTGAAAAATCTGGCAGAACTGAAAATTTTTATGCTCCTCAGTCAGGGACCACGGTAAAACTGTATAAACTGAGCTGCCCTGGCACAAGAGGGCATCGAAGACGTGCCTTATGGAGGAATATGCAGAGAATTGGCTTATCTGGCAAAAGCCCCATGGCTCCCTGGAATTAAATTGTGGTATACAAGTTGAAAGCTGTGATCATGTTCTCTACCATGATGCGTGTTATGGGCCTTGATCGCAGATATGGCTACAGCAACGATCAGAGTTCCATTAAATTTTCATGACTAAAGTGTACCCTTCTGAGACAGTGATCCTGTGAAACATCTCCAAACGTATGCCTGGATTAATACATCCTGTAGGATGGGTAGTGAATGCCAAGAGGTTCTGGCTTCCTCTCGTGTTCCCCGATTATTATGGCTGCTCCTCTTCAGACAGCAGAGAAATGATGTAAAGTAAGATTCCCAGTAGGAAGACAATTTTGCAGCCTTCAGATACTAGTTCCCTAATTGCCTTTAAATATAATGCTCTCCAGGGGAATAAGAAAATGGCAGAGAAATTAAACAAATACTTTGGGCCCGACATTAGGATGGAGGCGGGATGGCAGCAGGGGGTCGACTGGGTTAGTGGGTAACGCGCCCAGTAAAATCAGTGGGTTTGGCACACGATCGTAAGTAAATTGAAGCCACTTACCTTGGCTTCTGCGTTTCGCGCTGGAAAGCTGCACAGCGGGCGGACTGCGCACCCGCATCATAGGCTGTCAGCTGGAGGAGCCCTATTTAAAGGGGCAGTCCTCCACTGACTGATGCTGCAGAAAGGAGCCAAAATTACAGCATGGAGCAGACCAGGGGGAAGGCTGCTCCCAGGTTTAATGATGCCTCATTCCAGATCTTACTGGGTGTGGTTAGGAGGAGGAGGAGGAGGAGGGCGATCTTCCACCCGGCGGACGGAAGGAAGTGGCCTGCCTCTGCCACCACAAAAGCCTGGCTCGAGGTGGCAGAGGAGGTCACTAGCACCACCAACATATCACGCACCCACATACAGTGCAGGAGGCGCTTCAATGACCTAACCAGGTCAGCCGAAGTGAGTACACTTACTCATTCCCCTACACTCCGTCTGCCACATCAACACCCCCACCCCACATCTCCTTCTGCACTGCCAACACTACTCTATCACATCACTCCTCACACCCACTCAAAGCTCATCCTCATCTTACCTGCACTTCCTCACCTCACCAGTACTCATCCCACCACTACCACTCAACCCAATCCTCATACAGTCTCATGGCTCTGTCTCATACTCCCCCTCTGATGCATCTCTTTCACGGTCAGCCTCACCCAACCTGCCACTACCTGTGCTGCAGCCACAGGACATGCATCGTATATGTGTAGTAGGAGGCGTAAGGCAAACGTATCATGAGTATGAAGGGGATGCACAAGGGTGTTTGAGGGTTTGTCATGGTTTTTACTTATATTTGATTTCTGATCAACTCACATTACATATTATATTGTCACCACAACTGCCACGCCTTGGCCATTCTTGACTGGCTTGTGTAATAAGGCCATTTCATGAGGTTCTCCATGAACACCCTTGATGCCACCCACTGGGTCACCCTACAGTGGGTGTATGTGTAGTTGCACGAC